>NC_141157.1:62251762-62551762 GCF_053477565.2 Lygodium microphyllum
GTGCAATATATCATGCAAACTTTTGTTCTCCTCATCATGAATGACCAAGGGAACTATATCCTTATTTTCAATTCTATGTTGAGTATCATCTTGTGTGCAAACATACCCATGCTTTTTTAGAACCACGTTAGTAAACCATTCACCATGCTATGCCATATGATTAGATGCTCCAGAGTCAATATACCAAACATCATCTATCTTAATTTCCTTAGCTACATGATTCTGAACATATGCCATAGCAAACAACCTGTCAGTAGAAGTATCCTCAGCATGACTAGATGATGCATAATGTCTCTATTGTTTGCCTTTCTTATTAGCTCGCTCTTTCCAACATTCTTTGGCAATTGACCATACTTGCCACAGCAATCACAATCCTTATCCTTGTTAGCATTATCATGTATCATCGGTGATGATTGCCACGATCATTGACCTCTAGAGTTGGATCTCCCCCTTGCTCAAGATGTTGCAGAGATGCTAAACTACAGTAACTATGAATGACATCAACCAAAAACTCCATGTAGTCAACCTAAATATGTGCTTTCTCCATGTGTTGTCCATGTAGACTAAGGCAACTATTGGTGTTGTCCATGCTAGAAAAAATTATGTGATGCTTCTCTTCAATTGATGCTGGTCACTTAGCTCACTCCTTGAGCTCCATTGTAGGCCATTGAACCCTCCATTTGAGGCCTCAACATGCCTTGGATAGCAACTATAGTGAACCCATGTCACAGAGCTTCCTGGAACACAATAGGCTCTGATACCATGACAAAAGTTCAAGTGAGGAAGACAATAACAAAGATCGGAGCAAAGGTCAAAAGCTGCATGCTCTCTTCATCTTCATTATTCTGCTATCATACCATGATACTTCACTGCCTACAAACCACAAGTGAATTAGACTAGGTCTTATCTCTTAATTGTAGTCTACCAACTCTACTTAGCCTAGTCTACCCAACTTATTTAGGACACACACACATGCTAGTGATAGCTAAGCAACATAGCTATCATGTCAGGAATAAGATGGTAGTGGATGAGCTTGACTCTCTCAATAGAATAAACGCTGCACATCACTTTGCTTTGCCCTGCAATACATTCTAGAATGTGGATTGACAATTTGCTAGTGTTCGACAAATTGCCCACTCTTTCACATCCACATTAGTCTCTTTAGGAATGCCTCAAATAAGTGTTGACCCTTTCCTTGTTCTTGGATAATGAATACTAAGTTACTCAAAAAAAAAAAAAAACCAAAATAGTGTGGATACCAAGGAACATGAAAGCTTTGACAAACTAAAGGAATGTCTCACCACAGCTCCCTCATGTTTTTTAAGCTCCTAGATTTCTCCCAAGAATTTGAAGTTGTTACTAATGCTAACATAATAACATTGGGATGTGTCCTCACTTAGGAAGGTCACCTAGTCACACTGATGCTTCTCCAAAGCTCAAACATTATAAGAGGAATTATATGACCTATGATCTCGAGCTACTAGCAAGTATTCATGCCCTTAAGATCATTGTTGAGACTAAGGATGCAATCAACCATTGAGGTGCACATTATCTTGCCATGCAAATGAATAGGAGCTCATACTCTGAAACTGTTTTCAAAGGTGATTCGGAAGAGTGAGAAGATCAAGAGGATATTGGTTTGTTCTTGTTGGTTTCTATTTAATATTTTGATGGTAGGCTAGGATAACAATAGAGTAGAAGAGGGATCTTAGAAGATAACCTTGAGAATTAAAAATCTTCAATAGATTCTAGATTTATGGTCTCTCTATAATTATCATGAGAGAAGTAATAGGTGAGTTAGAGAGAAGGAAAATGTAAAAAATGTTGCTTTATATGGTTATTTGGTTTTGTCTAAATGTTGGAAAAGCATGCTACCTTCTATTTTTCTTTTTTGTTTTGAGAAGAAGGATGCAAGTAGGCAACAAGAAGAGAACAAAGAGGGATTTTATGTCATTGTCCACAATAGCAAAAGAGAAGAGAATGCCAGAGTGTCAACTTCATGGTAGCAACTAGTGAGAGGAAGAGGAGAAGGAGAAGAGGTAAGATTGATATAGGTATTAGTGCCTTCATCCTTTGCCCCATGCGTCCACACAAGTATAATACAATTCCTTTGTTTATTGCATGGTGCTCTCTTAGAATAGGCTAGACTTTTGTTTTTGTGTGGTTCAAAACCACCACCACTAGGCCACCCTCCATTTCATTCATTACCACACCTCTCAATGTTCCATAGGCTATTCCACAGGTTTCCAGATTACACCCTATTTCCTTGAATTGGCTCCTATAGAGGCCATTTCTCTCATAGAAAACCTCAATAAAATTCATTATCTTTCATTGTTGTCAGCCACCCTAAGATCTTGTAAAGCCACAAAATTCTTCATGGCCACTCGGTCCTTCTCTAGCCGTAGCAATCTTGGCACTCCATATTTGGCCCTAAACTCCATGATCGACCTCAACTCCATGCATAGCCCATCAACAGGCTCTCAAACCTTCCTTACAATGGTCATCTAGCACATAATGGATCAAGCTTAGTCTCTTATTTCTCAGTCTCACCACTTAGTGGCTCAAGTATCATGTATGGCTAATTAAATGGGTTAGATACATCCAATTGCCTTGGTTGCCCAACTCTATCTCTAATCCCCTACCTTTATTCTCAAATTCACACTCTTCAGTCCCATCAAGCATAGAATTTTGGGGGGTAAAGGCACCTATGCCAAACCGCATGTGTATTCATTACACTAATAGTATCCACACACTTGTACGTTGTAGGTGGCGAGCACCCATCATTGTAAATTTATTCTTTTATTCTTTCAGTGACATTTGATTAAGGGAAAGCTGGTCACACACTATGACTGTTGGAGTTCCCATATCTTGATCTTGCTCTCTTGCTTGTCCCACCATAGCTCTTACTTCTACTCACTCAAGGTTCCACTCGAGGCTTCCTCCCTTCAACTAGTATATATCAAAGCATTGGTTTGGAGAGCTTCTCCTTTAGTTTACTTTAGCTTCTATTTGAAAAGCTTCAACTGATTTTCAATGGCAGCCATGGCTTCACCTTCAAAGGCATGCATTTGATTCTTTGCTTCCTCCTAGGTGATCAAGTCTTCTTCTAGCCATTGTTTCAATCCCATTGAGCCCTCCTTGAGCTTCAAGAGCCATCCTTGAGGTTAGTAGTAGCAGTAAGACCAATAGCAATAGCCAACGTAATTTGCACTTGGTTGTCCTACCCCATCTACTACCCACTTCACCTCATCTCCAACTTGCTACATCGACTCTTGGCCTTGGGCAATCAGTTGGCATCATATCTAATACCTTTGGCATGATATTGACCATTGATTGGAGCTCCCAACTTCCATTACTTACCAAAATTTACAACAGACCTATTGTAATATAGGTTTGAACAGGGTTTTGTAAGTCATTGGAGCTCACTCCTATCTCTACTGATGCTCATATACATGTGCATTGATGTTGGGATGTTTGGAAAATGTCTTGAGGTGCTAATGGTTGGATTTGAGCTTGCATTGGCTCAATTTTAGCAGACATTTCACTACTATAACACAATGGAAAACAAGCTTTTATCATGAAAAACTAAATGCCTATTGCTCTTGGATGTATGAGTTTCATTCTATTTTCAGTCACCTGTCTTCATGGGAAATTGAATTTAAGGACAATCTTCCTCCCCTCTTCTTTTTTTGGTTATATGGACACATTCCATATTACTGTGTGTGCAAATATGCCTACTGATGGGTTGAAATTGCAAGATGTAGAGGGTGCACCCTTGAATGAAGAGGTTAACAGAAAGAATGTTGATGCTTCCTACACCTCTCATGCTTTGACAATCAGAGGCAATAATAGTAAGAGCAGTAATGACTACTATGGGAGAGACTCTCAAAAGTGTCATTCTTAGTCACGTCAATAGTGTCGTAATAAGTCCTGCGGTCATAAGTCCACATTGACTTGTCACTAATATGGGAAGGGGTCTTCCCTTTTTTTGAGAAAATATTTTCGAGCAAGACGAGGAAACCGAGCAACACATGGCAAAGCACATGAGATGGGGCAACAAAATGGACCAAATCAACAAAATCTAGTTGCACATGAGATGGGGCATCAAATTACCCTACTTGTATCATGATCCATAAACATTGTATTATAAATGACATTTAAGGCACTACTAATTTCTAGCCTATGAGAATCCAAGAGGTACAAATGCCTTTCTATTGAGTGGGTATTGCATATCACATTACCATAGAGAGAGGATATTTATTGAACATCTACAATCATCTCTTTATCAACCCCCCCTCTCTCTCTAGCTCCATCTCACTAGCCAGCTCATACTCTAACTACAAACCAACCCCTTACTAACTCCTGCTAACAATGAACTATGTAATTATTATGATTATAGACATAAATATGTAATCAAAAAATACAAACCACAATTTTAATTAAAATCACTAAGCATATGTATCTTATATTAATGTTTTTAGTACTTCATGTCATTTTATATAAAGATTCCCATATGGATTTGACAATCAAAGGATGGGTTGGAGACCATTGGATGGGCGGATCTCATTGGATCCCAAACTAATCCACACTAAATCTTGAACTATTTGCAAACTAACACTTGCTATCCCATAATCCAATACCCTTAGACCATGAAAATTAGTTTTGAAAATGGAAATTCCCATAAACATAACAACAAAAAACTTTTCTTGCATATGCCATTTTTGAAAAACTAGATAGGAACACTAGGAAACTAGTTCAGCTCAAATATTTCTCATGAAACATGAAAGATAGTAATCATGATCAAATTTCCTCATCCACTTCACATGGATTCACACTCATCATCCACAAAAACAGAATTCCTTGGTTGTGGCTCTAAGATGTCTACACCAAAGCAAGGCACGCTGACCATTCTTTTTGCCATTACTTCTGCATATACAAGCAACACACTTCTAGCATTACAACATGGAAGCTTTATTCTCAAGATTTATCTTCAATGCTTTATTTACACAAAAAACTCAAAGCAAAGAAAAAATATATAGATCAATTCATATACCAAGTTAACCTCACAAACTTGTATGACTATAACACACATTGAATAGTCCCAAAAGAAAATATGTTTTCTTCATGATAGTCACAATGGTTGTACTAATTAGGAAAAGCACATTGTTAGATTGCATGTAAGGTAGCCCATTGACATGATTAATTTGCATAACAATAAAAATAGGCATTTTAAAACTAAGACACAAGATGTTAGATACTTACTAATCATAGGTATTTTCACCCACTCTCTCATCCACCTCATCACCAATCCCAAAAGAACCTACCTCAATGCTTTCTCCTCTCATGGCTTGCACCAAGAATGGCTACATGTAGGAGGAAATAATATCCTCATCACCAATCCCAAAAGAACCTAACTCAATGCTTTCTCCTCACATGGCTTGCACCAAGAATGGCTACATGTAGGAGGAAATAATATCACTATCCACATTAAGAGACCCACATATGTGATCGGACCTAATGCATGACTTAAGAATGGGTGCAGTGCCACAACCCATCTCAATGCATATGCCCCCCTTGGGACATAAGAGATCTAAGAAGTAGGCCAAAAAAGTATGGCTCTGCTCCATGCCTAATTGCCAATCTTCACCATCAAGTCCCCTAGCCCTTGCTATGGTGGGCATATAGTGATGTACAATGCTAATAGTTTGATGCATATGGATGGCTTCAAAGAGTGGCATGCTCTCTACAATATGAACATGAGCACTTGTCCCATTATGTCGAACCATAAACAACATTGACAGTGCACACTACAAGAATACAAGTTATGTTGGATTATAAATATACAGTAGATAATCAACAATCCCTACATATGCAAGGCAAAACCATGGACCTCAGCTTGGGAACCACCAACATCATAACACCCAAAAGGGGGCATATGCTCAACCACCACACACTGACATATCTCCAAGTCAGAAATACAGGTGTATCTCTCCACCCAGTCAATACCATCCCCTACATCAATAAACACAACACAATGAAGGAATATTTGTCATCTCATTCATTATATTGCATCCAACTTGCACACATATGTACATTATAAATACCTGCAATTGATTACATGATCAACAAATAGCTAGAATATGGTAGTGTGGAGGCAACAAGGGCAATCCCAAACCATACATGGTCCTCTCATAGTATATCCCATGGTGGACATGGCTCCCCTCCATGAAGGATGACATCATAGGGGATGTCCATAAATATAAAGTCTGAGGCCCATAGTGCCATCTTGCTCTTCCTAACATACTGTCTCTCAATGGGTCTCACCCGCACCATATGATCATGTAACAATGTGAATGTGGGATTATTCACACCACTAGCAAAGTCCCTCCTAATGGATTTATAATCCCCAACAATAGCAATATTCTTATTTCCATGATTAGCCATCGGAGTAGGTAGTGTGTGCTCCTCTAAAAATAAGAAAGTTTTATTCTTTTTAAGCATGTCAGAGAGAGAACTAGGGAGAGAGAAAGAGGAGAGAGAAAGACTGCAGAGGAGAGAGAAAGACTGCAGGAAGAGAGAGAAATAGAGTGACGAGGAGAGAGAAAGACTAGAATTGGAGAGAGAAAGACAGGAAAGGTGAAGAAGCCATGGAAGCTTGGAGCAAGAAGGGAGAGAAAGATTGTAATTGTATTGATATGTCAAAAAGATGTGAAAAATTACAACTTCTCTCCTTATATACCAGTGTCAGTGTGACATGGCATATTATTAACATTCTAAGTATTCCCAGCTTCTTACAATCCATCCCTTCCCAAAAGTTTTTGTCCCCAAAAACAAAACTAGAAAGAGCTAAAGAAAAGATGGATAGAACAGAGTACTACTCTGTTTTACAGCTTAACAAATAGGGAATGAATGAAGAATTTATCATTACAAGGGCTGAATTTGAAGTACGAAAAGTGGACCCTGCTATATACATGATTTGAAGAACCTTAGAAGCCATTGGAGCCATAGAATCTTCAACAAATAGTTCCAGAAGAAAGTAGACAGCTTGCTGGAATAACAGTCCCTGCTGGACCAAATCAGCCATAACTTTTGATAGAAGTGTCCAAATGAAGTGTACCACATATCAAAACGAAGCTCTTGAAGAGTACTTTAAGCTCATGTAGATAGCTCAATTCTGAAAATGAAGTACGACAAAAACTGTTCTAAAACAGCGTGCTGTCCTGAACCAGTCTGCACCAATACTAGCTCCATAAGCAATAGGCTTCAGCCACTAATGTATCCTTCAAGTATGGATACTCATCCAATATTGAATTAGGTCTCCAAGAAGCCTCTTCAGAGGGTAAACCTCTCCATTTAATCAAATATTCCACAATAGAACGTGATCGAAGCTTCTTTTCACGCTGACCTATAACAGCCTCTGGGATGTACTGAACAATACCATCTTCATCAATAGGTGGCAGCTCATCAACTAAATCCACTGGATCACCATAATAGGGCTTGAGCTGACTAACATGGAAGACGTTATGAATCTTTGTAGAAGAGGGAAGCTCTAGTCTGTAAGCCAAATCTCCAATCCGCTTAAGGATCCTGTAAGGGCCATAGAATCTGTGGGCAAGCTTATTACTGGATCCATCTTTCAATGTAGAATACTTGGATTTGGGCACCTTCAACAAAACCAGCTCTCCTTCCTGGAACTCTAAAGGCCTCCTCTTCTCATCAGCATACATCTTCATCTGATCTTGAGCCTTCCTTAGATTCACCTTGCATTGATGAAGAAGGGTCTGCATTCTATCCAACTCTTCCTTCCCATGAGGGTTGATCTTTTCGTTAAAAATGACTGTGGGTAGGGGCACCTTGTAACCATACAAAGCCTCAAAGGGTGAAACTCCTATGCTCGCATGAGTGGAATTATTATAAGCAAACTCAGCCAGGTGTAACCAAGAATCCCATGAGGTTTGGACATCATAGCAAAAATGGCGAAGATAAGTCTCCAACCATTTATTAACTCTCTCTGTCTGTCCATCAGTTTGGGGATGATAAGCCGTAGATGGAGCCAACTTGGTACCCATAGATGTAAATACCGCTTGCCAAAAGTTACTCATAAACTTTGAGTCCCTATCATGGACAATCACCTGCGGTAATCCATGCAATCTGAAAATATGCTCCATAAACTGGTTGGCCACCTGAGAAGCAGTAAACTGAATTTTTGTTGGGATAAAATGAGCTGCTTTGGTGAGTCTGTCAACCACCACATAAATGCTATTCCACCCCTTCTTGGTAGTAGGTAAGCCAGTGATAAAGTCCATAGTAATATGAGTCCATTTACCCGTAGGAATAGGCAATGGCTGCAATAAACCTCCTGGCTTATGGGTGCTATCCTTATTTTGCTGACAAGGCATACACTTCATAACGAAGTCCTTGACATCTTTCCACAGTCCTTTCCAATAAAAGCTCTTGCTGATCCTGTCATAAGTCTTGAAAACTCCCAAGTGTCCAGCTAAAGGCGAAGAATGCATCTCCTCCATAATTTTTCGCTTGAAAGAAGAAGTAGAGGGAATAACAATCTTGCCCTTCCACCAAATAAGACCATTTTTAAGCTGGTAGTGCGAGTTTTCTTCCATGAGACCTTGCTGTAATTTCTGAAAGATTTGGCTGAATTCCTCATCTAAGAGATATGCCTCTTGTAGCTCTTCAATCCAATCACTATGTAATTCCGTCATGGCTGATACTTTGCAGGCCCACATACGAGAGAGAGAATCAGCCACTATGTTATCTTTGCCCCTTGTATGAGTGATGTCAAAGTCATAATTTTGTAATGTTGCTACCCATCGTCGTTGCTTTGGAGTAAGATTTGACTGAGTAAGGAAATACTTGAGTACGCGATGATCACTATGCACTCTGAATCGGCTGCCATATAAGTAATGGTGCCATTTCTTGATTGCATGCAGAATAGCCAACATTTCCTGATCATAAACATTCATGGCCATCTCCTTATCAGTAAGCTTACGGCTTTCAAATGCAATTACTCCATGCTCCTGAAGCAAAACAGCCCCAATGCCACGGCCACTAGCATCACATTGTATAGTAAACTCTTTAGAGAAATCCGGGCATACAAGAATAGGAGCGGAGGTAAGTAATTCCTTTAACTGGTTGAAGCTGCTATCTGCAAGAGAATCCCAAAAGAAAGCCTCTTTCTTCAACCTGTCAGTTAAAGGGGCTGCAATTGCCGCATAATGCTTTATAAATCTGCGATAGAATGAAGAGAGACCAAGAAAACCTCTAAGAGAGGTAGTAGTAGTAGGCGTTGGCCAATCTTTTATGCATTGCACCTTCTTGAGATCAGCCTGTATTCCTTTTTCACTGACTATATGTCCCAAGTATTCCACTTCAGTCTGCATGAAAGAACACTTCTTCTCCTTAGCAAAAAGCCTATGATGTCTCAACACATCAAAAACCCTCCTCATATGCGACAAATGATCCTGAAAAGTCTTGCTGTAGATCAAAATGTCGTCGAAGAATACCAAGACAAACTGAAAGAGGAAAGGTTGTAGAATCTTATTCATCAAGCTTTGAAAGGTAGCTGGAGCGTTTGTAAGGCCGAATGGCATCACCAAGAAATGGTAAAGCCCACGATCAGTCCTAAAAGCAGTCTTGACCTCATCACCCTCTCTCATGCGAATCTGATGATACCCTGATCTCAAATCAATCTTCGTGAAGAATCGAGCCCCCTTAAGCTCATCAAGCAAATCATCTATCCTGGGTATAGGATACCTGTTCTTCACTGTTATCTTGTTAAGATCCCTGTAGTCAATGCACATTCTGAAAGATCCATCTTTCTTTTTGACTAACAGGACTGGGGATGCATACGGTGAAGAACTTGGTTCAATGAATCCCATTTCAAGAAGCTCTTTGATTTGCTTGGCTACTTCCTCTCGTTCACATTTTGATAGTCTGTAAGGTGGCTTATTGATCGTCTTTGAGTTGGGTTCCAAATCAATGGGGTGATCCACCGCTCTCTTAGGAGGCAATGAAGTAGGTACTTCAAATAGATCTCTGTACTCCTCAAGAAGAGCTGTCAAGGCTGGATGGTTTGCTGAATTATTGGGCTGATCCTGTGTTTCTTTGTTCAAATGCAATACAAATATCTGTGAGCGCTTCTTGTACTCTTTCTTGAGTTGTTGAATGGTGATAAGCTGAAAATCAGATCTACTAGGGATTCCCTGTAAACGGATGAGCTGTCCATTGGAGAAAAACTCCATATATAACTGTGAGAAATCCATAGTAATCCTGCCTAAGGTCATCAACCAGTCACAACCAAGTACAATATCTATGGGCCCCATTTCCAAAGTGATCAGGTTTACTTTGACTTCAAAATTTTCAGCCATCAGCAAAGAAACCTGTGGACAAATCTGTGTGCTGATTTCCTCTTCACCATTAGCCACTTGTACTCTAATGGGCTGCTGTAAGTCGGTGGGAACACAATTCAACTTGTACAAAATGGATTTATTGACAAAACTGTGGGTACTGCCACTATCTATCAGGATGAACACTGGCTTTCCACATATGCTTCCCTTCATACGAAGTGTATTAGGGTTCTTAGATCCCGTCCAAGCATCCATAGAGATAGAACAATTAGTGGCAGCAGGCAACTCATTACAAAATCCACCAGGATCAAATGGAATATCACCGCCTGGATCAAAAGGAAAAGAGTCAGATGGATCATAGAAGTACTCCTGTCCACCATCATCCTCGAAATCTTCATTTTCAGCATTGATTGGGACTGCATTAACTTCATCTATGTCATTTTCAAGGTCCTCAAGAACTAGCATACTCTGAATTTTTGGCTTGGCATTTTTGTATACACACTTTGAAGCATGGTCAGGAGTATACTTTTCTCCACACTTGAAGCATAAGCCTTTGTCCTTTCTTTCCTTGTAAAGATCCATGGGAATATTTCTAGAATTTGTATTGGCTGAAGTAGACTTAGGCTTATTGTCACCTTGCTTAAATTCAACCTTTGGACTGTTTGCTGTCCTGAAATTGCCTTGAAGCCTAGAAGCATTAAATGGGGAATAAGTTGGTATCCGTAAGCTCCCACTAGGCATATGGTTGCTGCCATAATTGTTACCAACTTGCCCTTGCTTTAAAACAGTCCTTGGCTGTCCATAACTTGGCTGAAATGAAGACTCTTTCCTATACTTCCTTCCAAAGCGCTCTGCAAGCTCAATAGCCTTGAAAAGTGAAGTAGGATTTTGCGCCATAACATCAGCTGACAAGGATGGTTCCAAACCATACATGAACTTGTGTAACTTGGCCTCATCACTGATGTTTTCCACATACATGGTCAAGTTGAGGAATTGGTTTGTATATTCCCTTACACTTAGGCTCCTTTGTTCCAAGTTGTACCATCTTCGTTCTAACTTCTCTTTCTCAAGAGGTGAAACAAAGACTTCAGCCATAAGTGCCTTGAAAGCTTCCCAATTCTCAATAAGTACATTCTCTTTCTTGATATACCTCCACCAAGTGTGAGCAAATCCTTCTAAGTGCAAGGAGGCAAAGTGTATCTTCATAACATCAGTTTTAGGAAATATATCAAAATAAGACTCCATCTTAGAGGTCCATTCCTCTAATTCTGATGGTGAAGATGACTGGCCATTGAATTTGGATAAAACAATTTTGTCCTTGAATTCTCTATCATGGAAGGGTTGCTGTCCCAAAACTGGCTGATCAGAATTTCCAAGTACAGAACCCCCAAAATGAGATTGAAATCTTCCAACAGGTGGCTGAGAATTACCCTGTAATCTTCCTGTTGGTAAAGCACCCCTAGAATGCTGTGTATGCAGTCCAAAAGCTTGAGTATTGGCACCGTTCAAACTGCCCAAATAGTCATCATGCCTTTGTGAAGCTTCTCCCACTTCATATTGACTATTGGGTATGCCTCTTCTTCCTATGATTCCATCTCCATGACCATTTTGGTTGGATGGCTGAAGTGGAACTGAAGGATCAGTATTTGAACAGGCCTTTTCATTAGCTTCTTTTGATGCCACTTGTAATTGTAAAAGTTTAGAGACTTGTGCCATGAGTAGTTCATTGGACATTACCAATCTATCAATGGAAGCCTTAGTCTGATCAGTAGATTGAACCATCTGATCCATTCTTGATAGCATGGCCTCATGTCGCTCTCTATGCCTTAGTTCATGGGCACACAAAGTATCATTGAGCATGCTAATTTCTCCTTGTTGAGGCTCTTCAGGGTTCTCTTGAAATGTGCTTTCCATCATAGAATCCCTGATTTGCTGTGCATAGTCCTCCTGGACCTTATTTTTGCCTTTATGCCCTGCCATAATAGTGCAGTCCTGCAGTACCCCCTGTCAGTAAAACGGCTATAACTTTGGCTAGAAAACTCCGATTGCAAAACTTTTTTGTGCGAATCGAAGCTTACAATGCCCTCTTCGAGATGAGCTATAGCACGCTATAACAGGTTTAGGACAGAAAATTCTGTAACTGACTTTCAGAGTCTGAACTGTCCAGTCCTGCACCCTGTTTAGACCTGTAAGTGCCCTGTTTTGACCCTGTAATGCAAGAAAGTAACCTCCAAAGGCTACCAAACCCTGCAAAGGGGTATATAGGACCTGTGGGTACCCTGTAGTACCTGCACCTGTACTTCAGTATCAAAGGGTGTACCTGTATCCACCTGTAAATACCCTGTGGGTAACCTAAAAATGCCCTGTTTTACCCTGTTTTACTCCACTAGGTACTTGAGTCGTTGGAAAGTCTTCAATCTTCAATTCTCCACTCGCTGTACCTGTGTGAGGGATAAAACGGCAGGACGGGCTCCCTACACGGGCTCCGAATCACCGGGAGGTGGGCAAAGTTCCCCCCGGGTCGGTTGGTTGCACCCCTTCGGGATCTTCGATAGTGAGGGAGGGTCACCTCTCTTTTGTCCCACTATCTCCCCCGGCATCCACCTTTTTCCTCGGTGGGAATATCAACATGGCAGAGGCTAGTGTACTAAGCAATCAGCATGATATGCATTTGGAAAATATTCATTCAGCCTTTCATGAGATGCAATTGATTGAGATAAAAGAACTTGAGATGGGAGAAGGGTTTTACCTATGCAATTCAGTGACTCACTGATTGCTAGTACTTACCCTTTACAATTTTCCAATTTAGGCAAAAGAGAATCAACCAATCAATTGGATTAGGGTAAGCAAAGGAATCAATCAATGTATTCAGTCCATAGGATTCAAATGTTATGCTGAAATCTCAGATTAAGGCCCTTCATTCACTGATTGAAGCTAATATGCATTAAGCAAGCATTGCATTCATGAATAGATGAATTCAAGCAAAGGTTGGCTGAGAATTTGATGAAAATGTTCAATTCTTTAATCTCTCAGTCAAATGGCTTAAGCTCAGCAGTTGGATTAATGAGAGAGATTAAAAATTGAAGAGAAATACCTTGACATGGCTGAAAATAACTTGCCAAATGCTTGATAGGGCTCCCGGTTGTCCAATGTTAGCAAAATAATCCAAGAAGCTTGCTTATCTGATGGTAGAGACCAATCTTGAGGCTTCAAATGCTTGAAATTGAAGCATTAAACCCGTTTCCCCCAAATTTTTGCTCCATTGAAGCTCTTGATCTTCAATCTTAAGCCATCCTGTGCTTAATCCTTGCAATTTGTTGAAGAATCCTTGCTGAAATGATTCCACGGGCCAAAAGGATGAAGAATCTTCAAGAAATTGTCAAGAAATAGAAGCTTGGGCTGAAGCTTTCATGGCTGCCCATGGACTGTTCATGTAAAGTTCAAGAGATGCTGAAGAATCATGAATGGAGCTGAATCCTTTCCCTTTTACTGATGATTAAACTTGCCAAGGGATCAGGAAGAGTGCCAAGGCTGAGGGAGAGCAAGGTTGGAGCAGGGCAGGGCTGGAATCAGCCCGAAAATTGCGCCGCAATTTTCGGGGCTGTTTCTGGCCTGTATGCTGCTCAATCTTGAGCAACCTTATGCTCAATCTGAAGCTCTTGAAGTCAGGGATCTATTCCAGGTAGATTTTGGTCAAGAAGATCTGAGGTGAGAGAGATATGAGTAGATCTTGGGGCTGAACCTCCATGGAACCTGCAGGAATTTCCAGGAAAGGGGAAAGAGAAACCCCTCTTTTCAAAGTAACCACAGTTTGTTCTCAAACTAAGCCCGGTTAACCATTCTTTACCCTAGTTACCTCCATTTTTGCATAAAATTTGATGACGTCCAGCCATTTAAGCCTTTACCCGCCATATCTGACCTTGGATAACTCCAGATGTAGTCATTGCTAACTGTAGTTGTCCTGCAGCACTCCACTAGTCACTGTCTTGTACCATTTTTGTCTGAAATTGGTTTTGAAATAGGAAAATGAAAGTGAAAATGGAAGAAAATAATGGATCAAAGACTGAAGCTCTGATACCACTTGTCAGAGAGAGAACTAGGGAGAGAGAAAGAGGAGAGAGAAAGACTGCAGAGGAGAGAGAAAGACTGCAGGAAGAGAGAGAAATAGAGTGACGAGGAGAGAGAAAGACTAGAATTGGAGAGAGAAAGACAGGAAAGGTGAAGAAGCCATGGAAGCTTGGAGCAAGAAGGGAGAGAAAGATTGTAATTGTATTGATATGTCAAAAAGATGTGAAAAATTACAACTTCTCTCCTTATATACCAGTGTCAGTGTGACATGGCATATTATTAACATTCTAAGTATTCCCAGCTTCTTACAAAGCATTTTCCTCCCTGGTGCGGTTGCCATATCCTCCTCCATATCCATACCTATTTTTAACATTTTCTTGCTCATTCAATGTCTCTTTGCCCTTTACTCTTGCAATATTTATTCCTTTAGTGTAGAGGTCCACATTTAATTTTACTACTACAATTTGAAGAGTAGGAAATAGTCTTTAGTAATTACCTTTCAATTTTTGGTTTTCATCTTTTGTTTGATCCATCTTCACTTTCTTATACATATCCTTCTCCCTCTCAAGTATATGTCCTATTTGTAGATCAATCCACCAAGGGAAATGCTATAGTTCCCACTCCAAAAGCATATGCATTGGGAGAGGGTACATACAAACCCCCTCATTATCAACCAGTACAATCCACTGTCTAGCTCAAACAAGAATCACATCCAAGTGTTTCTCTCCCTTTGAAAAGATAAAGTACTCGCATCCATGTTTCCAATCAAAACATAATAGGGGGTGTACTTACTATGGACTCCATAAACTTTGGAAACAACAAAGCCATTATACCTATACACAAGTTGCTGCAACACCATTTGAACCAAATCCAATTTTCTCAATGCTATGATATCATCTCCCTTCTCCTAGAAAATACTCTAACTTCTAAGGCAAACGAATACATCCTACACTCTATTTTTATCTCTTCAAAGTAATCATCAAGAGAATAAGTGTCAATCTACCTAGCATATTGGTGAAATCTACAAGCACGTGTCTAGCCCTGACAAGTATTTGCTCCAACACAGCCTCTTGATGTAGCCAACTTACACGTAGGAAAAAGAGAAGGTTTAGCAAAAAAAGAGATATGATAGTCAACATGATCCATTGCAAAAAATATTTTTTCATAACTATATGCCATGGTACTCACTCTCTAAATGCATGATTACCTATTGGAAGCCCAACCAAGCTCTTTATGGCCTTTGTTGCCTCAAATAATGACCACCATGTCAATTTTGTTCTAATGGGCACATCATTCAAAGCTATTAAATTTAATTTTTCTAGTGTGGAGAAGCTATTGAGATCCCATGTCAATGCAAACACATGTTCATGCCACACATCTCCAAGTTTAGGATCTAGAATATTAAGGATTTGAAAAGGTAGAATTTGATTAAAACACCTACTACTAATCCTCATACCTAGTTCATACTCACAACATATGTAGAGTCTTGTACCTTTCTAATCCCCCAATTCTTTTTACTCTACTACAAATTGCAAGCTTGTGGTTAAGAGCTTGAGTGATCTTGACCTATAATTGAAAATATTGATGCTTGTTCAATTGCAAGCGTAGTGTCTTTGACCTTATCAAATGCTTGCCTATTAATAGCAACTTGCATGATCCACTTCAAAGCATTAAGTCTTTCCAAAGAGTCAACAAGCTTCCAAAGCAATATGACGGTTGCATTGCCTTTGAGCTACCCCTTCCTAGGAATAGATGAGTCATGTACAGAATGGAGCAAAGAAATGACTACCACTCATGGACAAAGTACATGACTTCTACTTGTGACCTTTTTGATGGTGTGGTTTGGTTTAGTAGATGCTCAGGTTATTTAAGATGCATAAATGCCAATCATTCTTTCTATGTGAGTGTCACATGCCTACCAACAATTTCCTAGCAGCACGTTTTAGTGGTTCATCGGGGAACTATCCTAGATGGCTTTGCCCGGCACTTGCGAGAATGCACAGGATCTATTGTCTAGGTTTCCCAGAGTCCATCCCGTAATGGAAGGTACCGCCTGTCCCAATGAGGAACTTGCGAGCTCAAGAATTTGACAATTGAGGTCTCTATACATTAGCTAGCTCCACTAGAGGTGTCCCACAAGGGCTTCTCGTCTGACTAGAGTGATCGTAGTTAACCTTGGTTCATAGAGTGCAACACTTTTTTCCAACAACTAGTTAGGGTTGAGGGAACCTTAACGGAGTTCTGGCACAACCGTCACACCTTTCCCCTAAGATAAATTCTAATCAAGGTTTTAAGACCTGAACCTAGGTAAGTCAATGCTCGGTTCTGCCTAATTTTTCCTAATTAATGTTTCGTTCAACCTCTTGAGAGAAGCTCTCAACTTACCGAGACTACCCATCCGTAGGATGGATGGGATCTCGCCACCTGATTCCCACAAATGGTTTTCTTTAGTTTTCTAATTACCTATCACATTAAGTTATGGCATATAAAAGTAGCTTCGTTAATTAACCCATTATCACAGGTTCCTTCATGTAATTTCACAACATAACACAAAGATTGAGAAAACATTCTTTTAGCAAAACATATTTATTTATTATTTTGCAGAGTTATTCACAATGATTTTTCCCCTCAATCTACATTGAAGATAAACCTCCATTCACTGGAAAATCCCTTTTGTCTGCGTAGAAGATAAGAAGCCCTCCAAGATTTTCGTTCCTTCACTAGTACTAGGGACTCCATGATCCCATCCTGATACGTGTGAGGGTCAGGCAGTTCCTAGGAGCGATTGAGAGATTTACGGCCAAAGCCCCCTAGCACTCACGCCTCCTCCTACCTAATAGATTCCTCACAAAGCGACCTCTCGCTGTTGGGGCCAGTCCAAAGCTCCTCGCAATGGTACAAAACAATGCCCCTTGGAGCAAGGTTCCACATCTAACTATGGGGGAGGCATAGCGCAATCTTTCCTCTTATTATCTTGATTATATATTTACAATCAGATCTAATTACTGCAAGCAGAATCAATCTTTCATGTGCAACCATCAATGCGTGCACAAATAAAAAAAGAAATAGCAACAAGTGTTTTTAGCATAGAAATGAGCTCCACCCAGATCTAGGGTTTCTCTTTTCAGGTCCCACCTTATTCTAAGAAATTCGCTTCCTACTTGTAACTCTTTTTCGGGATCAACAAGTTATTTTGCGAATTTGATTAATTATGAGATGTCTTCTTTATCCTTATGATAAAATTATTATTTCAACCCCAAAAGATAATATGGGCATTTATGCCTATGGCAGGCAATTCATGCGTTGCCCTGCCCTAACCCACACTTAGCAAGATTTCAAATGCTTTTCTAAGTCTGTTTAGACTTTAGAATTTGTATTGACAAATTCTTATCAATGTCCAACAAGTCCTACAAACTTTCAAAATTTATTTAATTTCTTGATACTAATAGTTTCACGATTATCAAGTATTTCATAGTTGTTTTTACTTCAACATTCTCGATATTTTAGGTTAGGTTTTCTCACTAAATCATATGTTGGTCAACTCATGATATTGACGCTCTCGCTAATATAATCATTAATATTGACATTATATGTGTTTTCAGCACAAGAAAATAATTTTTATTTTATTCTACTCATATTCTTGGTTTAATTGACGATGTCTAAACTTTCAACGTTATTTAGAAAGATCAATTTTCATTTAACTATGTCCTAAGTGCGATGCCGATTGTTTTTTTGAATATTATTTTCTAGGAAATGCAAAAATCATAAGTGCAATTTTTCTTTTATCTTTCAGACATTGAATTATATTTTCATACACCTAATTTATGTGTATCTAGTATATATTTTCCTATATAATTTTCTGTTGATTTAATGCATTGATTATTTCATGATATTATCTAAATGATTTTTTATAAATTATTATAAAATTAATATATATCTATATATCATTAGAAAAATAAATTAGAGATAGTTTTTTTCAAGAAAATTTTATAAAATATTTCCTTTCCTAACAACATCTACCATTTTTTTGTTATTATGATCACATGCATCATTAATGAAATAACAATAAATATCGTGAAATAAACCAATTAATTATTATATTACTTAGGTTATTTTCCTAAGCGACAATTCATATGCATTTTCATTAGAATGCGTTTATAATTGTTTAAAGCCAAATAAAGCAATAAGCTTATAAAATATTAATTTTTTTCCAAACTGACAAGATGTTACCTCTCTCAGGTTTGTTGTGACGCGGGTCTCACCAATTTTTACCACATTATTTTCTCCATCGATCGTGTTTCTTGCTTCAAATACGCTTTTTGAATTTATACAACCTCGTAGAGCCACCAGATCTCAGGTGAAATTGCCGTGGTATTTCAGGGAGAGTTGGTGGTCATCTAGAAAAATTTTGCCAATGTTTCGCTTAGCAATATGGTCATATGGGGTGAAGGCGTAGCAGGGGGTAGTGTAAATGAAAATGAGGTAGAAGTTTAGTAAGAGGGGATCAAAATGGCCTCTGTCCCTGACATTTGAGAAGCCTTTCTCTCTCCCACACTCTCTCACTTTCCAATTTCCACAACGTGATGGCCTATGAATCTCTCTCTCTCTCTCTCTCTCTCTCTCTCTCTCTCAACATGAAGGGGGGGTGTTTTTCTATATTAAGCCTCAAAGCTTCAATGGATAAGAGAAATATATAAATTTTTCCAACAACAGGAGGTCTTCATTTTTGCCTTTTTTGTGAAGGAGAGGGGGAGTATGCAATCAACTGATTCATTTGGCTACTTGTCAAGAGTCAATGGAGCTTTATTAAATATTCATTTTGATTGATTACTTGTTGGATGGTGGCATGCGAATAATTATTTAATTCTTTTTCTCTCCAAGTGTCAAAAACGTCATGTATTTTGGTCTATTTGTTCAAAAACGTTTTTTCCTTTTCAAAACAACTTCTTGTGGTTTTTGGGCTAGTTACATCATGACTTATCTAGTATATAAAGTCATGTCATACTCTTTGATACTTAACTTACTCAATATTATGCTCGTTCTTGCGCATTCTTCGTCTACCAATTGAGTTCTGTAAATTGTCTTGCAATTACGAAATCAATGCGATCCTTGATACATTAAATGGAATAAAAATATCAAATCAAATATAATGCAAAAAAAATTTATATGATCAAGCCATCATAATATTATTTACAAGGCGTCTTTGCTTTTTGTTGGTTGGGAACATTGAGGTGCCTTTTTAAGTCAAATTGTTGAATTGATTTACTGCGAGACTCGATACCAAGAAAATTACATGCAGTTACTTATGTTACAACTCGACGAGTAATTTTTAAAATGCCTCAAGCCTGAATTTGTTTCTTGATATGAAGCATTGTGGCAGGAATATTACATCCTCTCCTCCTTAGAGAAATCAAGATGTCCTCATCTGAAAAAGAACTGAAAAAACTATTTTTCTAGAGATGTCTCTTCTATCCTAGTGGCATCCTTCCAGGATAGTCTTTCCACTAGATAAGATACTCTCTAATGGTTTCTTTTTCTCAGAGGTTTCTCTTTTACATCTAGAATATTATCAAGCTGGAGTTCAAGGGCTCCTTGACTAGGCATTACAATTTGCTGGTCATCAAGAATATGATCTTGATTTGCCACATAAGCTTTTAGAAGACTAACGTGAAATACATTATAGACTTTCACATGATCAGGAAGTTGCAGTTTGTAGGCTTTAGCTCCTATGCATTTGAGAACCTTGTATGGTCCACAATACCTTGGACTCAACCTTTTGAGCTTTCCTAATGACAGAGAACTCTTCTTTGGGCATACATGGATGAAAACCATGTCTGCCTCTTGGAAGATACTCTATTGCCATCCTAGATCAGCATAATCTTTTTGGCGGTCTTTGGCAGCTTGGATGTCTTGCCTAATAGTTTTGACCTGATCATCCATGTCTTCTAGAATTTTCTTAAAAGCCACAACCTTTAGGGTTGGATCAAAGAAATTTGGATTATGACCTTGTCGGCTAGGATTGCCTTCATTACCTTGTCATAGACATGATGGTCTAGACGTATTTGTTGACCACTGGTAATCATAAGTGGATTCTTTTTGGACAGATAAATGATAAAGGCCTCAACTACTTTTAAATTTTCCATCCATTCAAGTATTCTAGATTAGTATGCAACTTGAAGAATCAATCGACCTCGACGTAACAATAACGCTCATCCTTGAACCATCTTCTTTCATGATTCATAGGGGATGGATCATATAGACGATCGAGTCTTAAAAACCATAGATATTTTGAATTTTAATCTACGCTTTGATACCACATATCGCGTGCATGCTAACAATTCCTTGTTAACATGTTTTTGTGGTTCATCGGGAAACTATCCTAGATGGCTTTGCCCAGAACTAACGAGAATGCATGGGGTCTATTGTCTAGGTTTCCCAGAGTCCACCCTGTCGGAAGGTATTGGTCATCCCCACGAGCATCAACCTGCAAGATCGCGGTACTAATTTGACAATTGAGGTCTCTATACATTAGCTAGCTCAATCAGAGATGTCCCACAAGGGCTTCTCATCCGACTAGAGCGATCGTAGTTACCCTTGGTTCATAGAGTGTATTGCTTTTTCCAGTTAATTGGTTAGGATTCAAGGAACCTTAAACGGAGTTTTGGCACAACCACTGCACATTTCCCCTAAGATAATTTCCGATCAAGGTTTTAAGACCTGACCCTTGGTAAGTCAACGCTCGGCTTTGCCTAAATTTTCCTAATTAACGTTTCGTTCAATCTCTTGAGAGAAGTTCCTAGCTTACTGGGAGCACCCATCCGTGGGATGGCTCCGTTATCATGGATCTCACCCATCTGCTTCCCACAAATGGTTTTCTTTAGTTTTCTAATTACCTATCACGTTAATGTATGGCATATAAAAGTAGCTTCATTAATTAACCTATTATATCATAGCCTTTACATAATTTTACGAAACAATACAAAGACAGAGAAAACAGTCTTTTGGCAAAACATATTTATTTATTATTTCACAAAGTTATTTACAATGAGTTTCCCCTTCTGGCTACATAGAAGATAAACCTCCGTTCACCAAAAAATCCCTTCTATCTGCGCAGAAGATAAAAAATCTTCCAAGATTTATATCCCTTCACTAGTATCGGGGACTCCATGATCCCATCTTGATTTATGTGAGGGTTAGGTAGTTCCTGTCAAGATTGTGGGAGAGAAGGAAGGAGTCTCACTTGAAGCTTTCTTGCTTGCACAATGGGGGAATACACACAAGGATGGAGGCTGAAAACAGTTTTCCTCTTCTTAGTTGTGTAAGCCAAAAGAACTCTCTTACAAAGAAATAGAAGAACCCTATATATGGGTCTCAAACCAAACTCAACTAACTAAGGTGGCATACTAACTGAGCCACGAACTAGAGTAGATAAGGATATCTAGAAATATCAATTTTCATTTAGCTATGTCATAAGTGTGATGTTGATTGTTTTTCTGAATATTTTTTTCCAAGAAATGCAAAAATCATAAGTCTAATTTTTCTTTCATCTTTCAAACATCGAACTATATTTTCATGTACCTAATTTATATGCATCTAGTATATATTTTTTAATACAAATTTTCATTGATTTAATACATTGATTATCTTATAATATTATCTAAATGTTTTTTTATAAATTATTATAAAAATCATATGCATCTATTTATCATTAGAAAAATAAATTAGAAATAATCACTTTTAGAGAAAAATTATAGAATATTCCCTTCCCTAATAACGTCTACCATTTTTCTGTTATTATGATCACATGCGTCATTAATAAAATAACAACAAATATCATGAAATAAACCATAATTAAGATATTTTCTTAATGATAGATATATAATCCTTTTCCATGTGAAAGATTCTTTTCAATGAATAGTTAATTATTATTTACTTAGGTTATTTTAATAAGTGGCAATTCATATTCATTTTTATTAGAATGCATTTATAATCATGTAAAGCCAAATAAAGTGATAAGCTTATAAAATATTAATTTTTTTTCAAACCGACGAGATGTTACCTCTCTCACGTTTGTTGTGAGAGGGGTCTCACTAATTCCTACCGCATTATTTTCTCTATCAACTGTCTTCCTTGCTTCCCTTGCTTCAAATGTGCTTTTTGAATTTTTGCGACCTCATGGAGCCATCGGATGTCAAGCGAAATTGACGTGGTAGTTCAAGGAGAGTTGGTGGTCATCCAAAAAAAAATTACTAGTGTTTTGCTTAGTGATATGGTCGTATGGGACGAAGGTGTAGTAGGGGATAGAGAAAATAAAAATGAGACAAAAGTTTAGCAAGAGGGGATCAAAATTGCCTCTACCCCTGATGTTTGGGAAGGCCTATCTCTCTTCCACACTCTCTCACTTTTCAATTTCCACAACGTGATGGCCTATGAATCTCTATATATATATATATATATATATATATATGAAGAGGGGAATATTTTTCTCTTTCAAGCCTCAAAGCTTCAATGGATAAGAGAAGTAGCGAAATTTTGCCAGCAACAATTGGAGGTCTTCATTCTTGTCTTTTTTTGTGAAGGCAAGGGAGTGTATTTATAGGCTTGAGGAGGAGTATGCAGTCGACTGATTCATTTGGCTACTTGTCAAGAGTCAATTGAGCTTTATTAAATATTCATTTTGATTGCTTACATGTTGGATGGTGGCATGGGAATGATTATTTGATACTTTCTCTCTCTCCATGTGTCAAAAACGTCATGCATTTTGGTCTATTTTTTCAAAAACGTCTTTTTCTTTTCAAAATGACTTCTTCTGGTGATTTTTGGCCTAGTTACTTCATGACTTATCTAGTATATAAAGTCATGTCATCCTCTTTGATACTTAACTTACTCAATATCATGCTCATTCTTGCACGCCCTTTATCTACTGATTGAGGCCTTTGCAAATTGTCTTGTGGTTATGAAATCAATGCGATCCTTGACGCATTAAATGGAATTGATAATGCCAAATCAAATATAATGTGAGAAAAATTATATGATCAAGCTATCATAATATTATTTATGAGGTATCTTTTCTTTTTGTTGGCTAGGAACATTGAGGTGTCTTCTCATGCTGGATTGTGAAATTGATTTAATGCGAGATTCGATATCAAGAAAATTACGTGTGGTGACTTATGTGATAGCTCGAATAGTAATTTTTAAAACACCTCAAGCCCAAATTCGTTTCTTGATATGAAGTGCTATGGCTGGAATATTACAGTGAGAATGCACTACTAGAATGAAACACAATGGAGGGGAAGATTGAAATGAGGATGCCAAGTTGGCATGATTAGTCAAGAATATGGTTTCTCTATATGTAGACATTGTGGACAAAAACCACAGTGTGTATCAGTATGCACTGCCATTATTTACTATTACATTTCCACGGATCATGAGAAAACATTTAGGTGTGTTATCCATCTTGGGAGTCATAACAATCCCTACAAAGAGAGTGGAAATAGGCTCCATGTTGAAAGAGTGGAGGAGAGGTTGATTGCTAAAGCTAAAGACAATCCTTTCACTATAGTAAAGCAATTAGAAACATCTTTTGCAAGAGACTTGATTTTTGAGATACTAATAGGGGAGGCCAATGCCTCAAGTAGTGCCAAGATTGAAGAAGGGGAATTAACAAAGCTTCTAGAGTATGCCACACCATTGTCCAATAGTAAGAGATTGGAGAAGTGTCTAGACTATGCCAAAACCAAGCACAAAGCATTATCTCCAGAGGTTTGGAGGCTGTATTGGACCTTAAAAATAGATGCAAATATCATTTTATCCACAGTGTATTGTTCCTAAGTTAGGTGGACACAGCAAACCAACCTCATGTTTTCAAGATATCAACAAAGGGCCCTAGTAGTGGACTAGACGTGGTGAATAGAATGATACTGAATGGGAACTTGTAGTACATGTGGATTCATTTTGATCATGTACATAGGGTCAAAGGATGGGCAACAATTTCTACTCATGTTGATGATCCTTACGTTTGAGAGCTTCTCACCATTGCAACACATGAGTTCCAAGTGGAGGATAAATTTGCTCAAATCACATTTTGGAGGATGCTTGAGTTTTGAGGGTTCATGGTGTCTGATGAGGCACAGACAAATTGGATTGTTGTCCGTACTGTTTACTTTGGAGGTGCAAAGAATATAGTATCAAAGTGTAACGTGCCCACTCCTCAAATTTCGAGACATGTCTTAGTAGTCCATCGAGAGATATATCTAGAAGACGCCACTCGGCACTCCCAAGGAATGACATGGGGTTTGCAAACTAGGGTCTCTCGAGTCTGCCTCGCAACGGAACTTATCCGGTCGTTTCCACTAGGATTGACCTGAAGTCCGGGTTCCTAGCAGTCGGGTCTTCCTAATAGCCTTCTAGCGTCAGTCCATAGCCGCTCCACTTTGCGTAGATATAACTGGACCAAGGCAGACTCACGCCGCACTTGGTTCAAAGAGAATGGGAAATGAGAGGGATGCATCGCTCAACCTCTCTTCCCGTAAGGCATAGTCCCATTCCAGTCCCCTAAAATGGGCTGAATCAAGCTTTTAACTCACAAGTTCTAAGGTCCTTGTCTATCTAATGTTCACATCAAATAAATTCCATTGAGGAAGGCTCTCGGCTAACCGAGACCACCTTGCCGTAGGATGGACCTGACGATCACATCCACCACGCTTCCCTCAGGGGTTGTTTTAGTTATCTAATTACCTACCACATTATGTTTGACACATAAAAGTAGCTTCCTTAATTAACCTGTTAACCACAGGTTCCTTTACATAATTTAGGGCATAGACACGAAGACAAGATAAAACAAGATCAAACACTTCCTTAACTTATCTTTAAATTAATGTTTGTCTCCCACCCATACAGGAGAATTAAGTTTCACTTTCTACCTCCGCAGAAAAATCCTTCCATATCCCGAAAATAAAAACCCGAAGGTTTATCCTACCAAGATTCTGCCTTGTAACTAGTATCAAGGCCTCGAGATCCCATCTCGAGTCACGTAGAACACTTGTGTAGGGCCCGAAGGCATTGGGATTTACGGCTAGAGCCCCCTTGGCACCCAAGCGTCCTCCTACGCCAAGTAATTTCCACGGAGAGACCTCTCGCTGCGGGTTCGGTCCACATTCCCAATGCGGATTCATAACCCCCTTGGTTAGGGTAGTTCACAGGGGGTAGCTAGTGACATCCTTCCTTAATTATCCCTTTAAGAAATCATCCACAGTTGAAGCAACTAGCCTAATAACATTTACTAGGGAAAACATCCCTTTTGTTCCCATGGCAGTTATCCTTACAGTTCCCGCCATGAAAATATAATCACTTGGATATTCATCCAAAACCACAACCAATCCTTAAGTATCCTTTCAGGAACAATCAAGCTAAAACAACCAACCTAACATCCTTTAACTAGGAAAACATCCTTTCCTAATCTAGCAAGTAACCACTCTACTTACTAACCTCTTTTCCATCTTAAACAAGGTCAACCCTCATTAGAAACATCAATGGTAAACCATTTCAACAAGTCCCTGAAGACACCGTTACATTGGAACTTAGCTTATCCCTACTTAAATCATTTTCAGTCTTGATATACTGCCTCCCTAGGGTTTACTCTCCCCCTTGGGATCTAGGGTTGCTCAAGGAACAACTTTAACGGTTATCTTCTAGATCTTTTTAATGATCTATGTGATTTCACCTTGTCCTTTATTAATCATGGTTACCTATTTAGGGTAGAATATCAACCCATCTTAAGCCCTTTAATGGCGAATACATGCAATTCTTCCTCTATTTAAGAATTCAAGATGCATGAGAAAAATCTAAATCTTGGTACAACCTGGATATGAGCTATAGTTGCCGGAGGGTTGGTGGTATTCATGTCTCCGCTTGCATTGAATATGTTCCTAGCTCCATTTGCAACTTCAGCACTTGTGCTCCTTGTAACTTGTCTCTTGGGTGCCATCCTTGTGCATTCTTGGTCTTGCAACCCTTGAGGTAAATTGACCACTCTTGCCTTGGTAGAAGGAAGTGGTACGAGGGTCCACAAGGAATCTAAGGCCAATCAATGTGACTTCAAACATGCATAACTCTTCTTCTTCTTTTACCCTCTCCCCAATTTGCTTTCCTTCTATCTCACCCTCTCCATCTCATAGTCTTCTCTCCCTCTCTCTTTCTCTTTTACTCTTATTTTACTTCTTCTCCTTCTCTCTCCCTCTTCTTCTTCTTCTTCTTCTTCTTCTCCTCTCTCTCCCTCTTCTTCTCCTCCTTTCTCCTCTTTCTCCCTCTTCTTCTCCTCCTTCTTTCTCTCCCTCTTCCTCTTTTTATTCTCTTCTCCTCCTTCTCTCTCTCCCTCTTCCTCTTCCTCTTCTTCTTCTCTTCTTCTCCTTCTCTCTCTTCCTCTTCTTCTTCTTCCCTTCTTCTCCTCCTCTCTCTCCCTCTCCTTCTCCTCCTTCTTTTTCTTCTCTTCTTCTCCTCTCTCTCTCTCTCTCTCCTTCTTCTTCTTCTTCCTCTAGGCAGCAGAGCGGCATTATTTTTTATCGGGGGGGGGGGGAAGCTACTGCCTTTTAAGGTGGGGGGAGGTAGCTTATGGTGGGGGAAGACGGCCATCTAACGGCCGCCACCCCCCACCTGGGGGGCTGCATGTCCCCCTCTTATTACTTACTTTCTCTCTCTCTCTCTCTCTCTCCCCGCCATGCACACGACAAGGGGAGAGAGAGGGAGAGAGGGAGAGGGAGAGAGAGAGAAGGCCATCTAACGGCCGCCACCCCCCACCTGGGGGGTTGCATGCCCCCCTCTTATTACTTTCTCTCTCTCTCTCTCTCTCTCTCTCTCTCTCTCTTTGTCTCTCTCTCTCTTTCTCTCTCTCTCTCCGCCATGCACACGACAGGGGGAGAGAGAGGGAGAGTAAAAAATTTTGCATTAATTTTTTTTAAAATTTTAAGGGGGGTTCTCATGGGGGGAGGCACGAGGGAGCACAGGGGGGAATATTACATAGAGAAAGAGAGAAGTTGCATATTTCATCAGGAGGAGCAGAGCATGGTTATGCATACACGAAGACGTATCAAACCTTCTTTACTAGAGGACCATAAAACTTGTGTCAAAAATGGAAAAATGTTTCATCTAAGAATGTAGTTGCTATGTGCAAGCAAGATCTTAGAAATTTTTGGAATGTAGGGAATGCACTTGGTGATGCAATTCCCACTCTTGAGACATGGTTGGCATGGTGGGACACCATAGCATTTCATTGGGGTCAAGCTTTGTTGCACAAGATGGGACTAGTATCTTTTTGCCACACACAAACCTTGCCGAGGCAAAGCATGCTAGCATGAGAGCTGCTATTGGATACAAAGAACATCTTACCTTATTTAAGGCATCAAGATTGGATATGTCCCTAGCATTTTTACAAAGTGTAAAGTACAATGCAATACTTGAAAGGAAATAGGTCATGTAAGCCATGGCAAATAAATTTCATGCTCAACATGCTTCTTCTTCCTCTATAAGCGATTGGTGGATTTGGCTCATGCTTCAATGGAGGAAATGGGTGTGGGCTCTCCTAAGATGCAACAAATAAATGTGGATTTGCATAGTGTTCACAAAAGGCATTCAGAGAAAGTGCATCCCTCCATGGTTTTGGATGAGGACATTCACATACCAAAGTAAATTACTGTAACATTAGGTAAACATAATGATTTGCATCTCAATTCATCACAAATAGGAAATGAGGTGATCATAAAAGAGACAAAGGTGCCAAAGACAATGTGGGAAATTTGTAGAACTGAACCCAATAGAAAATGACATGTTTTGGCAGACTATTCGGTCAAGTTGGACGATGTGGGCAGTACATATGCAATAATGATGTGAACAATGGTCATGGTGTGCCTGCACCTTGCTTTTGGTGTCAACAAAAGTACCTTGGTGGTGTCACTACGGAATTCATTGGGTTTTGCAATACCTCAAATACACATTCATGGATGGTTGATGAACATCAGGTTGTGGGACGACCATGCCCTGTGCCTCGAGGTGTGGCCAATGGTTGAGGGCACAAGTTTGCTTCCATCAAAGGCAGTGATGTTTCAAAACAATGGGTTTGTCTTAAAAAAGGCAAGTCTTGTAAAGGAAGGCCCATAAAACAATATCCTTTCTCAATTACAACTTCTTTCTTCTTTTAAAATGAGCATCAAAACATTCTTTTTCATTACAAGGGCTTATATACAATAGAAGAATGTAGGAGATTTGTAATGTGGATTGGGTATTCATTGTAGCCTCAATCATACTCTTTGAGCTCGCTTACATCGAAAATGCTTTTCTAGTTTGGGTTATGCTCTCGCGATGCTTCAAGCATGCAAAGCTTCAATCCCTTGATTAATGGACCTCAAGCACTTGTGTAGCTTGTTCTTTTAATCTTCTCTTATGTATTAATGAAGACTCAAAGGAGTTTCCTTGCTTTCTTCAATTTTAACATGATGATGGCAAATTGCAAACAAGTAAGCAATTTCATTTCCTTTAATGACATCTGCCCAAGGCGGTGATGCCATAACGATACATGTGATACTACGACCATTGTTAAAACATGGTCGATAGACCCAGATACAAGTAAGAGATAAAGAGTGCCAAACTTGGCACCTCGTACCAGGATAAGATTCCTACGGATAAGCTTCCATGAGGAATCACCAAAAGAGACAACATAACCTGCATCATCTAACTATCTAGTTGAAAGTAGCTTTTGGTCAAACCTGGAACATCGCAGACATCATGCAAAGTAAGCATACTAAGAGCGGATTTTTGAAGCCAATTTAAAGCATAAAAAGACCTCGAGAGGCATAAAAGAGAAAATTTTCATGGAAAATGAAATGGTTGTGGATCAAGGACTTTGAGTTTTCCTAGATGCATTTTGATGCCAGGAACCCAATGCAAGTCTTTGTCCATCCAATCAGAGGTCATTTGATCCCCCATTTAATCCCTGCAAGGTTTGGCATTATGAAGCACCTATTGGATTTGGGAGCTGAAAAGTGTATGACAGAGGCAGGTTTGATAGATTTCAATGCCATGAAGCCAGCCATCCAATCTGTTCGCAATTCTGAGTTTGTTTGGTCCTCCGTCTAGGCCAAAACCACTTACAAAAAGTGTGAACATGCAAAAACTGAACTTGTTAATTTGTAATGTTAAGCATTAATCTTAGGGGATTTTAAAAACATTTTTTTAACGTGAAGGGGGGGTGCAAAAAATTTTGTGTTCCCTCAAATCCATCAATTCCTTGATTTTCTAACTGTTGGAGATAAGAGGCATGCTCTCCGGGGGGAGAGATAGAGAATTTCTTTGCTCCACGTTGCCATAGACTGCGCACAAATGGTGGAATGAATAAAAATCTTAGATTTCATTCTTTCTCTCTCCTCTCTGCACCTTGTTCCCATGGCTCAATATATGTGAGAGGGGGGTGGCCAAGTAATAGATTTTGGACATGTGATGATGCAGGGATCTTATGGAGCGTAAATCAAAGTTTGGGATGCATTAGCCACCATGGAAGAGCGTTAGGAGCTTTTTGACTTTGAAATATGTGCAGATTTGTTTAAATTAATTGTGTAAGTGCTCGTATTTTACATTTTACTATGAATCTTTTGTGCATAATATGTGGAATGATTTCAAATGTTTGAAGATGATTTCTAATGTTTGAAATTTTCTGAAATCTCAATTAGTTCTTATTGTTCGTATACTTAAAATCGAAATCAAGAAAACCCGCAATGCGAGAATTGTGGGATTTTGGGAAAATTGAGGGTTTTATGAGTTTTCATGGTTCTTTCAATCTTCACATGAGGTCATATGAAGTAAAATGATGTATCTTGGTCCATGCAAGGTCTACATTTTTGAAAATATAAAATACCATTAGTAAATAATAGGATAAATAAAGAAAAATAAGAGAAAATAAGTTTTATGTATGAAAAATTTACAAAAAAATATGAATGTGTTCGTGAATGACTAGTGGGGCTAGGGCATGAGGGTTAGCCTCAGTTTATCCCCATTTTTTATATTGAACTGTGCATTTATTGCTTTTTACATACGAAAAACACATGAAAAATGCTCTTTACACCTACCAACGAATGCAAAACCATAAACGGTAGGGGGAAAGGTTTGTGGAAGTTAAATATCATTAAAATGTTGATTTTATGCATATTTTGACATGTAGGATTTGTTTGTTTTAAGTCTTTAAAGAAGGGCAGTAGGACAAATTACTTCAGTGCTGCCTTATCAATGATACACTACGTTAGGTTGAAGTCATGAAAAGAATTGTTTGCGCACAATCCACATTGTTTGATCTATAAGTTTACTTTTTTGTGCACTTAAAGGCTATCAATTTGCATTTTCATTCTATATGCGTGGTATCATGAGAATTACCTCTTAGATGCATAGCACTTGTTTGTGAATATTCAACCCACGTTGAGTGCAAGGTTTCCTAAGTCGTAGGTTTAGATTATCTTTTCCTTTGGAGCCTGTTTTGGTGAGGATTGAATTATCTCATGGAACAAATATTATAAAGAGAGGACTATGTTTTGCATGTGCTTTATATTGGAAGGTGAATCCTGGGGCTTATCCCAGGGGTGTAGGAGAGCTATAGTGGGGCCACAACAATCAGCTGGGGGGTGCTCCTTGTGTATGTGATACAAGATGCTAGACACCAATCTATTTGGATACTTCAATTGCTTGGATTCTAGAAGGGCAACACGTTGGACTACACATTAGAAATAGTATCTACAAACGCATTCTTTGGTTGAATCAATTCATAGTGTGTATACGCTCCTAAGGCCGCAGGGTTGTTTCGGTGAGTTTAAAAGGCCTGAATAGAGTCCTAGAGCCAGTGTCGGGCTCATTTTTGTTCCCGACACATACTACCGAAAGGAAACTACAGTTGGACATCTCCAATACCAACAATATCCCATGATACCAAGTCATGCGGCCGTAGGAGGAGAACCACTCTCGATGAGGAGTGACATGAAAGGAAGCCCCTAAATCAAGAAGCCAATACTAAGCATAAGTATACAAGACATCATTTAACTACAAAACATCAAGAGAAGGAACTGTAAGTATATAGTCATTATCAAAATCAGTCTCCACGACATTAATCTCTTCAACCTTGAAATTGGACTTGCTAAGAATAATGCTGTAATTATCATTTTTTCCTACACTTTATCATTTCCCTTTTCCTTGCACTTGTCATCACGTATTTTATGGCATTGTGGCCAAATATGACCGTGCTTTTCATTGAGGAATCCCTTTTTCTGAGCCAACATTCCGAGCACAAACTAAAAACCAAGAAACACATGGCAAAATGTTAACCCCAATGCGCAACGGGAAAAAGAAAATTCAAAAAGATGAAACAATGTGAAAAAAGACAGCCCGGCAAACAAATAAGAGAGGAATGCCAAAAGCACAAAAGGTCAAGTCAAAGGAAAAGGCGCATTTTAAAATGCAAAGGCGCCACTAAAATTTTGTAAAAGAGAACCAGGCTCCCTCCTCTGCAAATTGTAAAATCTAGACGGGCACAGGTGAAGGGATAGGGCAACTAAAAAGGAATAGGAAAAGAGGACCTTGGCAAGATGCCCGGTCATGTAAAAAGGGGATGGGTGCCCAAGGGATTTAGGCTTTTTATATAAACTCAAAAAGTGAATGAGAAGCTCATTCTTTGGTGTGTGGCTAAAGTAGCTTCTTCTTCTTGTCTCCTTCTTGATTGTGTGAGCTTGTGTTTGAGAGAGGTAGTGTGAAAGAGTGAGAGAGTGTGTGTGTGAGGGTGAGAGGAGATGGTGGAGAAACAGGCCCAATGCTCTCTCCACCAGCTCCGGGGTCAACTCAACTTCCACTTGGCGGGTGGCCTCTCCTTGCCATATAGTCACAGTGTTGTGGTTCCTGTTGAAGGTACAAAGGAACTCTGTGCACTTACTACAGTCCACCGCTTGGCCAACTTTCTCCACATACTTCTGTAGATTGCATTGATCCACAATTTTCTTTATGGCCTACTCTTCCAAATTCAAGACATGCCTGAACTTGAATTGGTTGAAGGCCCTCATCTCCACTAAGAGGCCATACTTTGTTTTCTCTTCCTCTAAGAATGGCAACTTGCTAGTTTTCTCCTATCCTGCCATTGTAGGTGCCTGTCATGAAACCACAACTCACTGAAAGGGAAGTAGAACCCAAAAGGAAGAAGCTTGACGGTGAGAGCTATGGTAGATGGAGAGCAAGAGCGAGAGAGAGAGAGAGAGACTCTCAAAGTGGGAACTCCAAAAACCACAATGTGTGGCCTTTATTCAAACTGTCACTAAAAGAATAAATAATAATTGACTATGACGGGCGCCCGCCACCTACAGTGTGCAGTGGCGGGTACTATCAATGTAGTAAAGTGTAGTAATACATGGGCGGCTAGGCAGAGGTGCCTTTACCCCCAACAACCTCCCACTTAAAGGTGAATCTGCCCCAGTGAGAGAGAAAATAAAAGAAAAGATAGTACAACATGTACACATGTACAACAGGATGAGGAAAAAGACTTAATCTCATCCAACGCCCATCAATCTCCTGAGGAAGGCAAAGCGCTCTGTAGTGAGGCTCTTCGTGAGCAAGTCTATAGGACTTTGCTCAGTCGGAATCTTAATAAGGCCAATAGACCTATCCTCAACGACCTCGCAAATGAAGTGATACCTCACCTCAATATGTTTCGTCTTCACATGGAAGACCCAATTCTTGGCCAACTGAATGGCACTCATAGAATCTGAATGCAGTATAGGCATAGCATCTGTCATACCAAGGTCTACAATCAAACGGCCTAACCAGATAGCCTCCTTGCAAGCCTCTGTGGCTGCAATATACTCGGCCTCTATAGTAGAAAGAGCTGTACACTTCCACACCCTAGACATCAAAGAGATAGCCCCTCCAGCATAAGTGAACACATAGCCAGAAGTGGACTTCCTACTATCTGCATGTCCTGCATAATCAGAGTAAGTGGACCCCATGACGCATGTATCCTGGCTACCATATCAAATACACACTTAGCAACCAATCGAGCCTTGTATGCCAGCTTGGGGTATCCAAGGGTACTTTTCAGCTTGTACACCCACTTGCATGGAAAAGCCTTCTTACCCTGAGGCAATGAAACCAAATCCCTAGTCTGATTCTTATGCAATGAGTCAAGCTCAAAATGCATAGCCCTCTCCCAAGAGTGACAATCACCCCTGTGCATAGCCTCATCATAAGTGAGATCCTCTTTTGCATTTATAACCAATACATAATCCATAGAGGGTGCAAAACGGTCAGGAGATCGTCTATCTCTAGTAGAACACCTCAACCTAGGCTCTGGTGCCTGACAAACATCATATCTAACATCAGCATGTCTAACATCTGGTTCATGAGCATCAAGTGATGCTGCACGCTGTCTAGCTGGCCATGGAGTGGGCTGTATGGGAGCAGGTGGATCCTCTTGAAAGATAACTCTGCGTACCTCAACCACTTTCTCAGCCTGCATATGCATTTTGTCCTCATGAAAGATGACATCATGGCTATGGATCACTTTCCACACCTGCGGATCCCATAGACAATAACCCATCTCCCCTGCATCTCCATAGCCAATGAAAATGCATTTGATACTTTTAGGATCCAACTTATTGCATTTGTCCTTGGGAACATGGCAAAATGCCTCACATCCAAAGACACGCAAATGACCATACCTCCTCTGCAACTTGAAAGTCAATGTCACTGCTAGGTGACCTGTTAATGAGATGCACTGTAGTAGTAACTACCTCAGCCCAAAAGTGCTGCAGTAAGCCAGCCTGGCTAAGCATGCTACAGACCCTTTCCTAAATGGTCCTATTCATGCATTCAATCATACCATTCTAGGGAGGGGTATAAGGGTCAATCAATTGACACTTAATACCCCACTCATCACAAAACTGTTCAAAACCACAATCCCAAAGCATAGACATAGCATCCCATAATAGCCAGGCATCAAATGGGCAACGCCAAGAAGCATCAAACATTAAATGTCAAGTGCTGCCCTATTTGTAATAGTCCTGGGACTATGTATACAACAATGGCTGAAGGTGGAAGCACTCATATCGATTGCCAGGAGCCAAGATCCAATGCCGGGGAGTCCGAAGATGATCAGGAAGGTTGGAAACATTGCTGGGAAGCCAGGGAAGGAGTTGGAAATGCCAAGAGGAGATCAGCCCAACCCCCTAAAAATGCACTGCATTTTGCACTAGCTACTTCTGAGGGAGGGCTGGGGGATCTTCAGCAATGCTACTGAGCACTTGGCAATGATTAGGGGGCTCCGATGCAGCCCTGCAAGGTGCCGAATGAAGGCTGAAAGATTGGGGAGGAGGCGGGAGATCCAAACATACCTGCAAATGAAGGTGCCATGGCTGCCATTGAAGCTCGAGTTGAAGCTCTTCAAATCCGGGCTGAAGAGAATGTCGGGCAAGCTTCAATGCCTTTGCTCTGATACCAGTTGAAAGGGAAGTAGAACCCAAGAGAAAGAAGCTTGGCGGTGAGAGCTATGGCAGATGGAGAGCAAGAGCAAGAGAGAGAGAGACTCTCAAAGTGGGAACTCCAACAACCACAATGTGTGGCCGAGCCTTCCTTTATTCAAATTGTCACTAAAAGAATAAAGAATAAGTGACTATGATGGGCACCCGCCACACCTATAGTGTGCAGTGGCAGTGTAGTAAAGTGTAGTAATACATGGGCGGTTTGGCAGAGGCGCCTTTACCCCCAACACTCACAGTTAGTGTTACTTCGATAATTTCTTGCAGAAAGACACGTAGAAAATTGTTGTGTGCTTATGGAAAACTGAAATGCTTAAGTACAAAAAGAGAATTTTCCTTCAGACCGTCCATACATTCCCCAAAAAAATTATGACACTTTTCCTCAATCATAAGTTGATCTTTATCCATTCTTTTCTACTTTTGGACGTTAATTGAGGTTCAAGGTCTATTTTTATGTTCCACATCTTGGAGGTTGATTGAGGTTTAGGGTTTTTTTTAATGTTCCACACCTTACCCTCTCCCCTCTTGGAAATGAGAAGAATCCTTCCTAGGATTAGAGGTTGAAGGGTGAAGGCCACTTAGCGCATGCTCATGGTGTTTCACTTTCACATGAGACAAGCATAGAAGTTTGGGTTGTACTCCATGGTAGCATAGTGGTACATGTCAGTAGGTCAGATGCCTACATGGGTGATGTAAGTGAGGATATCCATTAGGAAGTCACCATAGTCTATTCGGCTGGCAATGTGCTCTTGTCATATGATGTGATGAGTCGTCGTTTGTGCGCTTGCTTGTGGCAAACCTCAATGGAAATCAGCTCTTTAGCTACCTAGGGAACCTTAACAAATATGAACTCTGATTCTTCCCAAGAGCAAGGCACTCTTCTAAAAGGCCGAGGTCTAATCAGTCATAGCTTTTAGCAAGTGTAGTAAAGCTAGGATCCAAATTTCAAAGGCAAGTAACCAAGTCATCCCCAATATTTTCAGCTAAGTTTGAGGCCAAGGTAAGAATTTATCGTCACTCATAAGAGGGTTTTATGCCTATAGGAGGTTGAGGTTTGATTGGACTAGACAAGTCTGCAACAACTGAGGTTGGAGCTAGACAAGTCTGCACAACTAAGGTTTGCAGTTTGTGGCTGCTCTTGAGGGAGTAGTTTAGTCACTTGCACACTAGGCGTGTGTGGTGATGTAGATATTGTGTTGCTAGATTCTTGTGAGGCCTTAGGGGCACTATTAGTGCCAGGTTGAGGTGGTTTGGAGGCATCAAGCTACAATTTTGACTGATAGACTTGTTGAGGCTCTATAGACTTAGTGGGTTTAGACTCCATGGACTCCACAACTTGAGTCATTTGGGAATTTGGTTTCTGATTTGTCATGCAAGCTTGTGTGGATAAGCTCAAGGGTTGCGCTTGAGTAGTGCACTTAGCAATCTTGTCTTTAGGCATCCATAGCTAGGTATTGCCCTCATAATAGCATTGTGCTTGCAACAAGGTCTTGGGGACCCATCACGTCTTGACCGTTCGTCGATGCCTATAGTTTCATCTCTACCTCTAGGTTTCGAGTATGAATTCCTAGCCTTGCAAGGTCATGTTTGGTTTGCTTCTAGGTGTGGCGGTCCTTGATGTTTAGGTACCCATTTGAACTGGGATTCATGGGCTTTTTCTTTCATCTCAGTGGTTTACTAGCATTGAGGCTTGGCGGGCTGTGACAAGTCACGGTCCCCCCTCCTTAGACTTGGTTGGGGATTTCTCTATCAGTGACTTTGTGGGCTTTGATGGAGCCATGTTGCCCTTGCTAAAAGCTGTCAATATGTAGACATTACTGATGGCAAGGTGAATGCATTGTGACTCATAGTCGACATTGCAATGGGCCTATTTTTTAAAGGCGCTTCCCAATAGCAACTCCTTACCAACATCTTTTGTATTTGGCAACACATACAAGATCAACACAACTTCCACAGCAAACTTCAAGGTGTCAATGTGAAAGTGGAAGGTTATGGTCCCAGTCTAGGACTTGTAGTATTGGTGTGGTTGTCAGAGCCTTTTTCAACTCTTCATATACATGTTGGCATTCCTCAGTCCATTCGAATATTATTAATAGTTTGTAGAGTAGTCTAGCAATTAACGCATAGTTCAACACAAATCGTAGATAGTACCCTCTATGCCCTAGAAAGCACTGAACTCCCTTGTAAAATTGGTTGGTGGTGGAAGGTTGACAATAACACTAACTTTTGAGAAGTCAGTGGCAATGCCATTCTTGAACACAATGTGCCCTAAGATACATCCATGCTTTACCCAAAATTGTTAGTTAATGGGGTTCAACGAGAGAAGATACAGTCTACATCATTCAAAGACTGTGTGGAGTTTGTCTAGGTGTTCTTTATAGCTCAAGTGAACACAAGGTCATCAACAAACACTTCTAAATCCCGTCGGAGCATGTCCTTAAAGATGGCACACATGAGCTGTTGAAACGTGGCTGGTGTATTTGTTAGCCCAAAGGGCATGACTATATAGGCAAAGACACCCCACTCAGTAGCAAATGTGGTCTTATGCCAATCATTAGGATGCACTTGCACCTGATTGCAACTTGAGAAGCAATTTAGGAAATTGTAGGCTTCTTTGCCAGCTACTCTTTCAAGCATATGCTTAGTGTATGGCAGTGGATAATTGTCTCTCTTTGTAGCAATGTTGACTTTCTTATAATTGACACACACTCTAATATTTCCATTCTTCTTCAATATAATCACAATGGGTGAATCCTAGTTCATGTGGTAAATTTCATAAATGAATCCTACTCTTAACAACTTATAGATTTTCTCTTTGATAGTGTGAGCATGGTTGGGATTCATCGGATATGGTTGCTGCTTGATCGACATTGTATCCAATATCATGGGAATGTTATGAGTCACTACCTTTGGATGCACTCCTTTCATCTTATCGAGTGACCAACCGAAGACGTCTATATACTCTCGTAGGAGAGCAATGAGACTTGCTTCTTCATGCTCGCTCAAGTTGTCGGCTATAAAGACAAGTTGAGGCATCTCCCCTTAGCCAAATTAATCTCTTTCACTTTGGCAGGTCCTTCTATTGGCTCACTCACTTTCCCTTGTCATTTGGCTCCTAGCAAGATCACTACCCTATTGGCTTTCGTGCACTTTGTGAATCATTTTGGTAGGTCTTGCGATTTTTTCTATTCTCTAGCTTCCAACTCCCTAGATTGTGTCTTCCTTTTCTCCTTCAATTGTTAGTGCCTTAGGTGGACCCGGGTAGGTCTCCCTTGGTGCGTTTGTATTAGGAGGTTGAGGCTTCCGACTCCCTAGATTGTCTCTTCCTTTCCTCCTTCAATCGTTAGTGCATTAGGTGGACTAGGGTAGGTCTCCCTTGGTGTGTTTTGTATTAGGAAGTCGAGGCATCTTGAGATCGCTGTCTAAGCTTACTTCTGGCTGAGAATCATACTCTTCAACTTTTCTAGAAGAGGGAGTCTCTCGTGGTGGGTGTAGCTTTGATGGTGATTCCATTTTTAATAGAGACACGACACTTGGTTGAACTAACCTTGCTTGCCTCATAGTCTATCACTTCTAAATGGTCTAGCCAAGTGCGATCGAATTCAGTTTTGAAAACTTCTCTTTCAATTCTAAATGCATTAGCGCTCTGTGGCTTTGAGTCTACTCTGATTTGCTCAATTACCCAACCATCCGTGTTGTATTCTATTGTGTCGATCTCCTCTTCATTGTCTTTGTTCATAGAATAGCAATCTTCATACTCATCATCTAAACTATCCTCATGTGACTGCTTGTCGTATCCTAAGTCTCGATGCTCCGTTTCTTTCTCATCGGTGACTAAGGCCCAATTGTACATCAAGTTCAGATCATGTATCTTGGTCTACCTCCACTTGGGTGCATCCAAGAGATCCTTGAGGGGTTTGAGATTAGCGGCTATGGGTTGCCAGCTAGCTTGTCCATCAAGTTCTCTAAGATATCCTGGAGCTCTTGCTTGTTGTTTGGGATATGGAATGTGATAGGGATGGGCCGTCTACTAGGGCTTCTTGCCATCATGCATAACGGAACTGAGGGTTTGTCCTTGGGCTCATCGATTGCATTGGCAGCTTGTTCATATTCCTCATTGTCCGAGAATGGTAGATCGATCATGGCTACACGTGTATCCCATCACGCAAGTCCTGAGGGAAAGGGATATACTTCATTAGTGGCTTGTAAGATTTTCCAACCTAAGTATCACCCTTCAGCATAGCTGAGATGCTATCGAGGTCGACTGCTGGCATAGTCTTCCAGGTTTCCATCTCTACCCTTTGTGCTTGCATTCCATTGCCTAAGAATATCATACCATTGGCCCAATCTTCTAAGACTAGTGCATTCTGCATCTAGGGTCGGTCTAGCAAGATATCATAGTCGACTCCCTTTATGACGATGAAGTCTGTTAACCCTTAGATGAACAATGTGGAAAATCCAAAAAATCTAAAGTAGAAGACAAGGCCAAGGCAAAAGTGAAACGAAATACAAAGGCACGCCAAGAAAAATATGAAAACACAAGAAGTGCATAAAAATCCTAAATCAAGGAGAAATGCGCACCAAAAAAAGCTCAAGTCAATACTTTTGTAAAAGAGTGCAAGGCGCACCATGATTTATTTTAAGAGTTCCCCGTGCAAATCGTAAAAGTAGATGGGCGATGGGAAGGAAGTTAGGAAGATAAGGAGACCAATGGGAAAAAGGGACTAGGCCATGGCTGACCATGTAAAAAAGGGGATAAGGGGATGACCGCCCAAAAGGGGTTTAGGGTTTCGTATATAAAGTTGAAAAGTGAATGAGAAGCTCATTCTTGTGGGTGGCCAAAAGTAGCTCTCCTCTTCTTCTTGCTTGCTTGCTTACTTGAGCTTGTGCTTGAGAGAGGGAGTGTGAGAGTGTGAGGGAGTGAGGGTGAGGGACCATGGTGGAGAAGCTCTCCATCTTCTCCTCTCTTCTTCTCTTCTCTTATCTTCTCTTCTCTTGCTTGCAGTAATGGAGCTTGGAGCATGGAGCTTGAGGATGGAGCTTGCTTGAAGCTTGCACTTGGATCGTGGAGCTACCGGAATGCTTGGGAGAGGAGGCAACTCGATTGGTCATGGAGGTAAGCTCACTACACTCATAGAGATGGATATCTCATCGGCTATGTGAGAGGTAGCCATTAGTGCACAGCTTGGAATGCTTGAAACAATAAGCGGTCCGTGGGTCTCGGTGGTTGATTGCCTCTACAAAGTCTACTGAGAACTAGACTCCTGCGATCTTCAATGGCCAAATTTTCAACACTTTGAATGGTTTGGCCTTCATCCCATTGGCCAGTGTGACATTAAACCTAGCATTCTCAAATAGGCAAATTACTCCAAGCTTGGAGCACTATGTGGATAGGCACACTGATGCTTGCTCTTGTGTCTATGATTCCTTTCCTTGTAGTGTCTCCTAGTGCTAAGACTAGCAAGACCGTGTGCATCTTTGTGCCTTCTTAGAAAGCGTTGACATGTAAGTAGTGGGGCATTAAGTGCAACATTAAGCTCGGTATCTGCACCATTGTATCGTAGTCATACAAGTCAACTGCCCCTTGCTAAAGTGGTTGTTCCAACCACTATTTCAACTCTTGCCATAACATTGGATGTTGCCTAAGCAGGTCTCCTAAACTCAAAGTTACTAGGGTGGTTACTAGCATTGTAAGAAAATTACTAGTTTATTGCTTATCTCTTGATTCTATGCTCCTTGGCCAATGGCCCTAGCTAGCTTGCTAGCCCGTGGCATTCAAGCTCTATCTATTTAGCACTCCTTGAGGTGTAGTGGCATCTCTTGACTTTGGTTGTGTAGGTGAAACCAGTGTGCTCACACTAGAGAGATCATCGATTTCATCCTCCAAGATAGGCTTACCATCCTTTAAGTGTTCTTGGGCTTCTCTCACCCACTCCTTGACCTTATCTATGGTTTCAAGTTGGTGCTTTAGATTGGAGTACTCCCCAACCTTAGCACTCCATTTTTTCACAGTCTTTGGAGTGAATGTTTCTGCCTTTGTGTCCATGACTTTCTTCCCTATGAGTAGTGTCATGGCACTCTTAGTTTTAAGTGTGACATTTTCTTCGTGTTTCTTCTTCCTTTGCCTACGGCTCTACTTCCCTATTGAAGCTACGTCTAGTTGCTAGGCCTAGCATTGATATGTCGGCTTGCTTCATCTATGCTCGAGTCATAACATGCAATGGGATGGGCATAGCCTCTCCGTCGTGTGTTTCAACTCCAAACATCCCCAATTGTACTAATGGCACGATTGCCAAACTAGAGGTTGGCTTTCATCTAGGGCGATTGGAAAATAGGTGGGTGATTTCACACTCTACACATCTGAGGTCGGCCTTTTCTTAGTTGGCTTGCTTCTTCTTGGGGCAGTGTGAGGAAATGTGGCCTAGGTGACCGCAAGTTCAACAAGCAATCAGTTCTTGGATGTGCCCTCCTAGGCCTCTACCTCTACCTTTGCCTAATGCCATCACCAACATTGGTCGATAGTCCATAAGGATCATATTTTCCTCTTCATCATATGAGATGTAAGGGTTCACATATACCTCTTCATCATTTGGCTCCTCCACATAATGGATCAAAGCATCGCTCGATGGGGGGGTTACAAAAGGTCCAGGTAGCCTAGGTATACTTGTGGGGTTAACTTCCATCCTAGGGATGGCTAGTTTCATGCCATTAAGTGCTGGAAGAGCTAATGGGGATCCCCTCACAAACAAATTTGGTGGCATATTCCCTAGGTATGGCTAGTTGTAAGGTTGCGAGTATGAAAGTCTCCTTGGAAGTCTACAATGCATGGCATCATGACCAAACCTACCAAAATTGGCACAAGGTCGAGACCCAGAGTCTTGACACTCAATTGGGAGGTGGCTTCCACCGAAACGCACACATTGGACATGAGGGCACGTAGGTCTCATTACCATTTCTTGTAATTTAGCTAGCTCCATCTTCATTTCTACTAGCTGTTGACTCTGGTCAATTGATGCTTTTCCCTTTATCTTTGATGCTTGGGATTGACATTTTGCTACATTTTGTAGCCTTTCATGAGGATCTAGAATTAGCTTTGTCTCAGTTAGAGCTCCTGGAGCTTCTCTCCTTGAGCTATTCAGCCACTCGTATGGCCTCTTCAAAGGCCCTAGCTAGTGCATCTCTCTACAAGCTCGAGTTTCCTGCCAAGGCCTTGTAGAGTTCCTCACTCCATATTTCATTGATAAAGACTATGGAGACCGCTCTCTCAGTGGATCATTCGTTAGTTGGGATTCTCTTATAGAGACTCCGCATGGGAGTAATGTTGTCCCTAATGTCCTCTTTGTCCTTTTGCTTAACATTTATCAGTCGAACTATGAGATTGTTGGAGTACCCAACCTCAAAGAATCTCTTAATGAAGAGAGTCTTGAGGTTGTTGAAGGTGTTGCATTCTGCAATGTCTAAACTCATGTACCATGTCCTCTTTGTCCTTTTGCTTAACATTTATCAGTCGAACTATGAGATTGTTGGAGTACCCAACCTCAAAGAATCTCTTAATGAAGAGAGTCTTGAGGTTGTTGAAGGTGTTGCATTTTGCAGTGTCTAAACTCATGTACCATGTCCTACCCTTATAACTAGGCATAGGCTAAAAGCTTGTGAGCGGACGCTGAGCAAGATTGGTGAGGCCGTTAGCCTCACAGACTTGCTCAAATTTCTCTAGAAAAGCTATACCGATTGTTGTCTATTTGTCTAGCTACTTTGCGACTGTAAGGATCTCTTATTAAATCTTGGAGCCTTGGGTGACTCCTAATCTTGCAAGCAATGAGGTTGCTAAGGTTTTCGCACTTTCCTCTACTGAGGTATTGTCAATGAGCCACTTCATAAGAAGCTCGCTTAGTGTTAAGTCTACCTCCACCTCTCTCTCTCTCTCTCTCTCTCTCTCTCTCTCTCTCTCTCTCTCTCTCTCTCTCTCTCTCTCTCTCTCTCTCTCTCTCTCTCTCTCTCTCTCTCTCTCTCTCTCTCTCTCTCTCTCTATCTCTATCTCTCTCTCTCTTTGTGTGTGTGTTAAGTCCTATTCAATTCCTATTCACTAGAGCTAACATGCGCCGGGACTTCTTGCATCTTTGTGTTGGGTTCTATTCAATTCCTATTCACTAGAGCTAACATGCGTTGGACTTCTTGCATCTCTGTGTCCTACCACAATTTCCTAGATTACTTCTCTTGATTCTAGACTGCAATGCTCTACAGTGCCTTACATGCTAATTTCCTCTCCTCCTCGAGGTCTACAATGATGTCATTTGATTGCCTACCATGGTGGTCCATTCGGGCTTGTAGATCGTATTTACTCACCATTTGTTGGATTTTGACTTGGCAATCTCCCAAGCTGAGCTCTTCACTTCCGTGACTTGCACTGGTTCATGCCATGTTTGTGGCCTCTTGCTCCACCAAGTTGTTGATGAGGTTGATCAAGTCGGGTAGTGTTGCACCTCAACTGGTGTCGATTCTTCTATGAGTCTGACTTTCCATGTCGAGTCTCTCTCCTGGTCCTACAAATCAAGGATTCTTGATAGCCCATCTAAGTCTGAGGGTCGTCTCCTATTGGTGGGTTCGTTCTACTTATTATATCAAAGTGTATTCCTTTTTGTATTACAACCAACCCTCAACTTATGTATGCTCCGACTATGCATGGTGTTCTTCATGTGCACTGTGCAAAATTTGGCTTTTAGTTTTTTAAGTGCACTTCAAGTGTCAAAAATAATGTGGGGTGCAAATGGAGGATGACATATGCAGCTCTCGCACTCCCTTCTACATTCTCGGCCACTCCAGGCTCAATTGTTGGCCGCTCTTAATGGTCTATAGGGCCTCTAATGGGTCTTTTATCTTGGTCAATTTATAATCACAGTCTATGAGTCGGTTTGTGGCTATAAGAAGGGTGGACCACTAATGAGTCTTCTAGCATTTCTTTTAGGTCTATTAGTCCCACTGCGTGCAGTGAGGAGGCTCCTCAAGCTATTCGATGCATTTGGAGGGCTACCGGAAGGTTTCCCTATTATGGAAGGTGTTTTTTTTTGCCCAAGATGCACTGGATTTGTCAATTTTCACTACCAACTTTTGGTCTGATTTGACAAGGTCTAATTCTCAGTGTCCAATTCTCAGAATTGGATGTCTAAGTGTGGGTGGTCCAATTTTGACCGTTTGATTTTTATGACTCCGATTTTAGAAGGTCCGAGTGTCCTATGTGGCCAATAGTCCAAATCAAACAAGCTATGCATTCAATCCGATGGGTCACAAGGGTTCTGAATCCGATTCTCAATCTTGCCCCCAATTGGACGGTTCAAATAGTGTCCGAGCATCCGATTATTGAGAATCGGATTGTCCAATTATCCAAAATTGGACGTCTGAGTCCCATTTTGGGAATCAAACTCTATCAACTTGGTCTGATTTCGATAGTGCATTAACAACTAAGGTAAAAATTTGATTTGTGGTGATGATTTATGACATGTTAGGTCACGTGCACTTCTAAAATGCAAGCATGGACAAGGGACAAGGTAAATATATACTTGGATGGTCGAAAAACTCCTGCATAAGCCGATCGATCTATCGCAAGCCCTACATATCTCTCTTCTCTCTCTCTCTCTCTCTCTCTCTACTGAAGCTAAAAATGAACCTTCAACCCCTCTTCCTTGGGTCTTAAACCCTTGTTCCAATATTGAACCCGTTAGTGCTCATGCCTTGTCAATGGATTTCAACCCCATTTTTTCCTTGTTTTTGTTTTGGTCCTTTTTACACTAGCAACCCTAAAGTGCTTTGCTTTGATCTCTTGATCCTATCCTACCCTAAATGCAACAAAAATCAAAACTCAAGTACTGAAATGATTTATCCTAATTGCCTAATCATCAAAACCCAAAATACTTACTTGCATTGAAGATTAAACTCTAAAATATCATATCTATATCAAGCATCAATTTCAAGGATGAAACCCTACTTTGATGCTTGATTTGAAGCACACAAGTGCTCAAGCTTGAATTCGTTGGTCCCAACATTGGAACCAAAATGTAGTGGGAGCTCATGCTCGAATGCCAAGACCTATAGACTGCTTATTGTTTTAACTGTTTCAAGCAAGCTCTAATGGCTATCTCTCACCTAGTTGATGCACTTTCAATCCTACAGGTGTAGTGAGATTACCTTGATGCTATGCCCAAATGAGTAGCCTCCTCCCTCAAGCACTCTGGTAGCTCCACGATCCTTGATGTGAGCTCAAGCAACCTCAAGCCTTCTCCTTTGAGATTCATCCTCCATAGCCGCACGTGAGATAAGAGAAGAGAAGAAGAGAGGATACAACATGCTGGGAATGGACAAAGTCTTGGTCCACACTAATAATGGCATCAACTTAGCTGATATCCCTGACCTAGAAGTCAGCCAAGATGGTGCATGCCTTGTTTTCTAGCCAAAGGTACAATGTGCTAATGAGTAGGATTAACGTGCCAACACTGGAAAGCATTGTAGCCAAATATTTAGATGAAGTGAACTTGAACAGCTTCATGCGAAAGACAATTGAGACCTCAACAAAGGCATTGGCTATAGGTGGAAGACCCGCAGGTGGAGAGTCCCCAGCCTCCAAGGTAAGAAATAAGTCTTCATCTAAGGCCTCAACCAAAGGATTTTGTGAGGTCTTGACTGCCATCATCAGGGAGGCGTTGGGGGGAAGCACAAGGTGAAGAAGAAGTTGGTGAGGCATCAACCATGAGTAGGAACAATCCAATGAGAGAACTGTGAGTGACAAAGAAGGAGAACAAGAAACGCATTCTAGCCACAAAGGGGTCAAAAAGTTCAAGAAGAAAACCCCCAAGAGAAGACGGAAGAAGAGAGGAGGAAGAAAGAGAAAGTAGACTTGCAAAAGGAACAAAGAGAATCCAAGAAGGCTGAGGAAGAAAGGAAAGAAAAGAAAAAGCTAAGTTGGAGAATATAAGAGAGAAGTCCAAGAGAGCTAAGGAGGAGAGAAAGAGGAGAGCAAAAGAAGAAATAGAAGAGCTATAAAGGAAGGAAGAAGAGGACATAGCTCAAGCCACATGCATGTCAATAGAGCAACAATTTAGGTAGGAGGAGCTAGCTGCCATGAGCCCATACAAAGGAAAAGGCCCGAGAACGAGTGTCCAAGTTCCAGAAATCATGCCACCTCCAATAATAGAAGGCAAGGGCAACATCTTGATTGATTCTATTCCAAATGTCCTAGTGCCTACCACCCCAGTCTCTACACCCACCCAAGGCACTTCCACCAAACTAGATACCAAGAATCTTATGATGTGGGTGCAGTTCATGGTCAATAAAGAGATAACTCAGGATGCAAGTGGAGGAACCCTAGTGATGAGAATAAAGAGACTAAAAACTATAGATGCTGAGTCAAGACAAGATCCCAAGAGATATAAGATAGAAGCATCCACAATGACTATCCCTATAGCACTACCGTCGTCCACATATTATGATGCTTATGTCAAAGAACTCCTTACAACTAGAGAGAGAGAAGGAGGAAAAGAAGATGGTTGTTATGGAGTTAGAAGCTGAGAAAGAGACACTACCGGCCTTCTAGCTTGAGAGAACGTGCCAAGTGGTTGGTTATCAAAAAGAAATAAGTGTGCTAAAGGCGAAAATCAAGGATAAGGAAGAGCAAGAGGAAAGTTGGAAAAAAAGGCTTGAAGATGAGAATTAGGAGCTGGTAGGAATGCAAAGGGAGTATAAGCTCATGATCCTGCAACAACAAGAACTTCAAGGACAAATGAAAAGATTCCAAAGGGCCATGGAGGAGTTTACAATAGGATAAAAAGAGAGGGCCCAAGGATATCAGGAAAACGTGGAAAATTTGGAGAAGAGAGTAGTTCTAGAACTAGAAGAGCAGAAGAGGCTAGAAAGAGAAATTGAGGAACAAGAGTAAAGAATAAGGACCTTTGCTCAAAGGCATAGTGAAAACTTGGAAGATATGAAAAGGAGAGCAGATAAATGGGTGGGTAGAAGTGAAGGAAGAGTAAAAGACCTAACGAGCCATCTAGCCCTTGCAAAAAATGACAAGCTGTTAGCAAAAAGTAGGGAAGAGGCTACAAAAAAAACTTGGAAGCCCAACAATGTGTCTTTCTCAATACTATCTTGGATGTCACACAATCAAAAGAGGAGGAGGTTGTTGAGTCACTAAAGAAAAAACTAGAGATCGTCGCAGCGCTCTAAGACATGGGTTGCACAATCAAACCACAAGCAGCAGGAGCTTGAGCCTACAGGCTCAAAGAAGCTACTTGCTAAGGGTAGGCTTGATGGTCCAAGAAGTGGAATCTCTAGGATTTAAGGAAGGAGAGCCACAAGAACATAGGGGAGAGGAGGTGCAAATGCCAACCACAGAAGGAGGACCAAGCTTTGAAATGGGGTAGCAAGATGAGGAGATAGTCCCACATCCTCCCTCTCCATGGCCAGAAGTATAGGAGGAGGTAGACATCACTGCTAAAATAAAAGCACAAATCAAGAAAAAGAGAATGAATATGTTGGACCAGGCACAAAGGAGGCTGAGAGCTCAACCATTAGTAACCCCAAAAGTTCCCATCCCTCTAAGAGAAGATTGTTTCCCAATAGATTGAAATGCAGAGCTCATAGTATGGGAGCAGAAAGAGAATGGCCATGAACCCTTCAACTTTAATTTCTGATTCCCCACTACATTGAGCAAAGTGCTATCAACCAAGGTGGTGGAAGAGGTGATTAATGTAGGAAGAAGGCTGGGAGACACGTGGGTTGCTAAAAGAGAGAAGAGTCCTCTTTTATGGGGAACAAAGGCTCCTGACTACTAGGAGAACAAGGTCATGGAAACGCCAAGAACAACAAAAGGCTACGAGTGCCAGCCAAGGTGGAGAAGGAGAATTTGGCATGGAAACATGGATGCCTGGATGTCATTTTACAACACCCTATCCTTTGATAGAAATAACCCCACTTACATGCCATATCCTAGAAGGGTAGAAGTGGACTTCAATCCAGACATTCATGGCCCAAGGAAGCGCTCACCTTTTCTGAGCATGATTTATATGCCTCAATTGACTATTTCCTTAATGAGTTCAGTCCTTGCCTAGACCCTGCTTTTCTCATAACTTGTAATTACCTTAGGCTCCTTAGAGCATTATTAAGGCAAGATCCTACTCCACAAGAATACCGCCTCTTGCCACTATTTTTTAATCTCAACGCCAGCATAGATAGCTATGCAATTGCTAGGCTAATGATGTGCACTACCTCTTACCGTCTTTTTGCATAGCCCTCTCAGAGGACATGAACAAAAACTACTTCACTAGTTGCAACCACCCATTTTTGTCCACAACTCCTCTCAACATTCAAATGGGCCTAAAAGGATATATGCAAGGGAAAAGCTTCTTTAGTAAGTCCCTTAAACTCCCAACTTCTCCCTCTCATGACCATGTTAACAAAGCTTAGTTCTTCATTATAATAAAAAATAAAATAAAATAACAAACACAAAAGGATGACAAAGGAAAGAGAAAAGAGAAAAAGAACAAAAAATAATAAGAGAACAGAGAAGAAAATCACAAGAAAAAGTAAGAAACTCATAAGTACCACAGTCATTGCACCTAGGGGTCCTCAAGTTAGGTGCATCTGATAGCTATGGTCAGTAGCCTCCATTGCTAACCCCCTAGACCATTTTGATTCCCCACTTCATGTTTAGGGCGCATCAAGGGCAGGACATACCTAGGGAGGTCACCCTCACCTATGGTTAGACCTATCTCCCTAAGCTGCACCCATCGCACCTCCCTTCCACACGAACTAGGTCCTCAAGTGTGGGAAACACCCAGCTTCCAGTTCCACTAGCACGAGCACAATGCACCACAGGTAAGGTAGACACACACCCTAGGCATGCACTTTTCTTCTCTTCGCAGGTAAATACGAATGCTACCAACCATCGACATTGGAGGCCCTGCTATCCCCTCAACATACCCTCAACCTCCACCACCACAATCATTTGACAAGCTTCTCTTCCATGACCAATCCCCATAAAGACCCATCATCAATTCACACGACCACCCTTCAAATCACGGAGTCATCATCAACAAAGATCCTCAGGGGCCATGGGACTTGCACTATTAGAAGGGGGTAATGTTAACCCTAATGCAAGATAGGAAAAAGAAAATTCAAAAAGATGAAACAATGCGAAAAAAGGTAGCCTAGCAAGTGAGAGAGGAAAGGCCAAAAGCGCAAAAGGTCAAGTCGAAGGCAAAGGCTCATTTTAAAATGCAAAGGCCCTACTAAAATTTTGTAAAAGAGTACCAAGCTCCCTTCTGTGCAAATTATAAAATCTAGACGGGCATAAGTGAAGGGATAAGGCAACTAGAAGGGAATAGGAAAAGGGGACCTTGGCAATATGTCCAGTCGTGTAGAAAGGGGATGAATACCTAAGGGATTTAGGATTTGTATATAAACTCAAAAAGTGAATGAGAAGCTCATTCTTTGTTGTGTGGCTAAAGTGGCTTCTTCTTCTTCTCTCCTTCTTGATTTTCTGAGCTTGTGTTTGAGAGAGGGAGTGTGAGAGAGTGAGGGATATGAGGGTGAGAGACCGTGGTGGAAAAGCTCTCCATCTTCTCCTCTCTTCTTCTCTTCACCTCTCTTCTCTTCTCTTGTCTCGCACGCGGCTATGGAGGATGGAGCTAGAAGGAGGAGGCTTAAGGTTGCTTGAGCTAACGTGAAGGATCACAGAGCTACCAAAGTTCTTGAGGAAGGAGGCTACTTATTTGGGCATCAAGATAAGTTCACTACACCCATAGGATCGAAAGCTTGTTGGCTAGGTAAGAGATAGCCATTAGAGCTCGCTTGAAAGGGCAGTTGGAGCAAATGAATCTTGAAAATCAAACCCTTAAACTTATGAAAATCCCTATGCAATCAGTTTGGCTTTGTATTTTTCTAAGTTTCCATCAGCCTTATACTTGACCTTCCATACCCACTTGATGCCAATAAACCTTTCTCTTTGGTGGCCAATCCACTAGCTCCCAAGTGTCATTCTTCATTATGTTGTTATACTTAGCTTGCATAGCTACCTTCCATGTTGGATCTGCAATGCTTCTTCCAAGTCAAATGGTTCCTTTACTTCTCTTATAATCTCAGCCATCAAGGCCATATTGACTATGTGAGCAGAAGCCCTTCTTTGCTCCTCTATTGTCTGAGACCTCCTTGGTCCATCTACCTTCTCCTCAACAAATGTGGAAATAGGATTGTGATGTCAGGTCGGTGAAATTTTTGTAATGTGCCCGCCTAACGGCTATCCAAGCACTTTTAGCAGTCCATTGAGAAACGAATCTAAGCGCCACTACCCTGCACTCCCATGGAATGTTCCGGGGTTTGTTGCCTAGGGTTTCTCGAGTTTGCCTCGCAACGGAATGTTCATGGTACCCACTAGGATCGACCTAAAATCTGGGTTCCTAGTGGCAAATGTCTCTTGTTAGCATTCAAGCATTGGCACCTGTACACCCTACTTTACGCAGAGATACCCAAGCCGAAGCAGACCCATGCCACACTTGGTTCAAAGAGAATGGGAAACGAGAGGGATGCGTTGCTTGACCTCTCTGTCCGTGGGGCATAGTCCCATTTTGGTTCCCTAAAACGGCATGAGTCGGGGTTCTAACTTAACAATTTTTAAGGGTCCGGACATCGAAAAAACCTTCTGAGAAGCCTCCCAGTTCTCTAGGACCACCCTGCTGTAGGATAGACCCATTGGGGGTTTTGCCCACCCACTTTTCTCATTAGGCATTCTTTAGTTATCTAATTAGATCTTATCATATTTATGTGTGACATTTAAAATCAGCTTCCTTAATTAAGCCTTTTAAGGAACAGAGTTCGTTTGCACAATTTATGGCACAACATAAATACAGAGCAAGCATTTCTTTTGACAAACAAGTTCAAAGAAATTCCTTAACTTATCTTCACGTTAATCTTTGTCTCTTGCCCATACAAGAAAAATAATGTATCCTTTCTATCCAACAGAAGTACCCAGTCCAAATTACATGGCACCATAATTTCCATCCATTATCTAGAATAGGATCTTCCAATACCATAGACCTTGGGCTCATGGTAGTCTACAACTCCGTTCCAGACTAGGAAAGGGGTGTCCAGAGCTCCATTGACCACAAGCAACCTAGGAGTGAGACACAACTTTCATGGTTGGCCTTTTCACCACTCAACCTTTGGCCCGTGAATTGAGCAGTGCCCTCTCGGGTTTGAAATGCAATGTGACCTTGGAGATGATTCACCCACGCAAAATATCATTCCTTAATTAATCCAATTAAGAGTCAAGCACAAACAAGGCAATTAGCCCTAATATCATTTTCCACGAAAACATCCCTTTATCCCCATGGAAACTTGTCATCACAGACCCCTGCCATGAATTTTTCAACAATCACAAGCACTTGGAATAATCAACCAAATCACATCCCAATAATCAATTCAATGCAAAAACATTTAGGGTTTTGTTCGATGATCAACCAACAATCAATTGTATCTTTTTCCAAACAATGCAATAAAGGTCACGATATCATTTCCATCGCATATCCGCTCTCCCCCTTGGGATTAGAGAGCAATACTATGCAAAATTTTAATTGACTTTATCTTCCTTTCCCCCTAAAGAATGCAAGGCAAATTCGTAACAATGCAAGGCTATCTTCTAATGCAAAGTAATCCTCGAATTACTGTGCGAGTTGTACTCAACTCATGGTTTTGCAGCACAAGATAACTCTTTAACCATTACTCAATGTGAAACCGTCATAGGATGGATGCAAGACTTTAATGCAAGATCAACTTGTGTACCATCGATGCTTATTTTGAATAGCCTTTTCCATGCATGTACCATCTATGTGCATAATCCTCAAGGTAACCTTATATGTCCTTCATGCTACGTTTGATTTTTTTGTGTAGCATTGGGATGCAATGATTGTATTTGGGTACAAGGTTTTGTGCAAACCTCAACGGGCCATATACATAAATCTATGCAATGTCATCTTTGGTTGCGGAAAGAGTTATCCCATAATTCCCTATGAGTTCGTTAACTATTGAGAAATAAATTCATGTTACTTGTTGAAATGAACTCATGCGCATGCCAAGTAATATACCCTATGTCTTAATGAATAGCGGAGATGGCAATTAGTACCTGGACATTTGAATATGAATTCTTCATACCCGACGTTGTATTTGTATTAGCAGTAATGCCCTCGCTGGTGGCTCCATTGCTAGATGCAGGATTACCATTGGTGCATGTCCCCCTCCACTTGGGAGCCATACTTTCCGCTTATAAATCTCTCTCTCTCTTTATCTCTGTTTGTCTCTCTCTCTCTCTCTCTCTCTCTCTCTCTCTCTCTCTCTCTCTCTCTCTCTCTCTCTCTTTCATCAGAGAGATGGTGTGCCGAGGTGACTCTCCTCTATCATGAAGGGGGCTTTAACCTGGGGAAAAAGGGAATAAGTTGCAAGGAAGAGACGGAGTGTGTGGTCACCCTCTAAGGAGAGGAAGAGAAGGAGAACCTTCTCAAGGGTTCTCTCTCTCTCTCTCTCTCTCTCTCTCTCTCTCTCTCTCTCTCTCTCTCTCTCTCTCTCTCTCTCTCTCTCTCGACAGCATCGAGGCCCTTCCTCTTCTTCTCTCTCTTCTCACCTCTCTTTTTTCTTCTTCTTCTTCCTTTTCTCACCTCTCCTCCTCTCTCTCTCTCTCTCTCTCTCTCTCTCTCTCTCTCTCTCTCTCTCTAGCATCAATGCCCTTCCTATTCTTCTTCCTCTTCTTTTCTCTCTTCTCACCTCTCTTTTTTATTTTTCTTCTTCCTCTTCTCACCTCTCCTCCTCCTCCTCCTCTCTCTCTCTCTCTCTCTCTCTCTCTCTCTCTCTCTCTCTCTCTCTCATGGTAGCAAAAAGGGGGGGCAAGAGGTGGTATCTCTTCCCTCCCTTCCTTTACGATATGGGGGGGTGAGAACGAAGAGTGTCCCCCTGCTTTCTTATGATGGGGGGGTTATATAGGGAGGAGGGTGGTGTATTATTGAGGGGAGGAACGGCGTGATATGGAGGCCCTTCCCTCCACGTGGGCGGCTAGGTTTGGCATGCTGCCATGCAATTTACCAATGGGGGAAAAGAATAGTGGAGAGGAGGAACACCATTGTCTGCATTGACTTCATCTTCTTCCACATCGTGATCACCTTCCACGTCATCTTCATCTTCATGTCGGTGATGACAGGGGGAAGGTTAAAAAATTTTTGATTTTTTAATTAAAATAGGGGGTTCTTATGGCTACGGTGAAATGTTACATTTTTCTTCATCATCCAAAGATGATTCTTCCTCCTCCTTAAGGGTAGGGGTAGCTCTTGAGATGGGTTCATAGTGGACTACTTCTTCACTTGATGATAAAGTGGAAAAACTTGTTGTCTCCTCCTCCACTATATGCAGCTGCTCCTTGAACACTACATCACGGCTTGCTATGATCTTATTTGCCTCTTGGTCATACAATTTGTAAGCCTTTTTCTCATCACTATAACTGAAGAAGATACATTTTCTACTTTTTGCTTTTAACTTGTTTCTTTTCTCATTAGGAACATGTGCATAGCATTCATATCCAAAAGTTTTGAAATGTGAGGCAAATGGTTTCTTACCAGTGTAAGCCGCATGAGGTGTTTTTCCCTTGAGAGCCTTTGTGTAGCTCCGAATTGAGAATGTAGACTACATTATTTACAACTTTGGCCCAAAAATGGTTTGGTAATCCCTCGCCTTTTAGTATGCACCTTGCCATCTCCACAATGGTGGGATTCCTGTGTTCCACAATACCATTGTGTTGAGGTGTATGAGTCATCATCAATTGATGTGCTTGATCCCTTTGGTCTTGCAAAAGTCTTCAAACTCCTTTGAGTTGAACTCACTATCACCATCTATTCTAAATTTCTTCACACTTTTCCATGTTTCATTGTCAACAAGTTTTAGCCATTCTTTAAACTTACCAAAATCTTGAGCCTTATCATGAAGGAAGTACACCCACATTTGATTATTGTAGTCATCGACAATCAACATGAAATAAGAAGATCCTCCCAAGGCTTGTATAGGCATCTTAATGCACAAGTTAGCATATACCAACTCTAGAGGAGCATTTTCTCTATTTTTTCTTTCTTGTGAAAATGCCTTTCTATGCTGCTTGTCCATCATACAAGCTTCACATGGATCCTACAATTCCGTAAGCAAGTAGATGAGCAACGATACCTTGCTTATGCATCTCCCTTAATACTACAAATCCAATGTATCCAAACATTTCATGCCAAAGCCTACTTGTGCCCACTCCAGCAATGGTTGTAAGAGCACTTAGCTTATATAGGCTATTCTTCCTTTCTCCTATTTAACAACTTTGTCAACAATGTTAAGAATTTCTACACATGTCTTGTTGAATCTCACTTCATGACCAAGATCAGTTATGGTAGCAACTGATAACAGATTTATCCTAATTTTTAGAACATACAAGTGTCAAAGACGCGGGATCTAGAGCATGGCAAAGGTGGAAGTTATGGAGGATGGAAGATAAAGAAACAACTCATGTTGACATGACAATGTGGACAATTGTTACACAAGTGAATTAGGTTTCAAGATTGAGACTTGAAATCATAAACACAATCTTGTGTATGGACAACAATGACATAGAAACTTGATAGAAAGAGACAAGTACTATTGCATTATCATCATGTGAAAGTGATAGTTCAAGTATATCATTAATGATATAGAGTTCTTTGGTAGCACTTAACATCCACTATGCATATGGGATCTGTCTCTCTTCCTAGAATGGACTGCATCTTCCTAGCCTAGCTGTTCCATACAAAGGGACTAAAGTAGGTGTGATTGCAAATATCTCAACACCCCTCCTCAATCAAAACCAAAAAGTAAAAAGTGTGTAGAGGCTTTAGTGAAAGCAACACTTGCAAAGTGTGGGCACACCATGAACATGGCAAAACACCAGAGGCTGTCACAGAAAAGGCTAAGTGTGGGTATCACAAACATGATGGACATCCAGAGGCTATAGCAGGTGTCTTACAAAGTGTACAGAGGCTGTAGTACAAGGATAACTGAGGAGCTTACAAGTTTATGTTTGAGACATTAGGGCTAGGAAATACACAGCTAAAAAAGTCTATCTGAATAGAAGGATTGATGAGGTTTGTCCTTCTCTTGGTGGTCTTCTTCTTCTTCTTATTCCTTTGCTCCATTTTCTTTTCCTTCTTTGACTGCAACTAGATAGGCCTTTTGGGACCTCTTTCTTGCATGGCAAAACTTCTCGGTGTGTCCGGTCCTTTTGCAGAAGTCAGAGAAGAGCTGATCCTTCTTGCCTTTGTACCTATTGCCAACATATAATGCATGCTCATCTCTAGAGGTACTTGGTTATTCCTTAGTTTTTAGCTTCTTTTCCTCTCCTAACAGTGATGCCTGGATATCAACAAGTTCAGGATTTGGCATGTTGATTAAAGTTGTTGATACATTATTATAGTCAAGAGGCAAACTCTTAAGTAGAACACTGATGCAAACATCTTCCATTTTAATGTTGATTCTTGCAAGTTGGGTTAGAAGTCCTTCCATGTAATTTAGATGTGTGGCAAGTGATGTGCTGGACTTCCATTTCAAGCCTGAAAAACTCAATCAAAAGACCATACTTTGATGATTTAGATTGTGCACCGAACAAGGTGTCAAGTCTCTTCCATGTATCCTTGAGGTCTCATAGTTATCCACATGGTGGATATAACTGTCATCTAGCTCTAGTTTGATAATGGCCTGGGCCTTATCATTGTTCTTTTTCCAAGTTACACCAAGATCCGCATCACGAGGCTTGTTTTCTTTTCCAGCGGTAATGGCCTAGAGGCCCTTCTTCATCAGGATGAGTTTGATGCGGGTTTGCCAAGTGTGAAACCTGACTCCTTTGAAACGAGAAGTTGCAGAGTCTTTGCCCATGTTAGACTTACGAAAACAGTAGCAAATCAACTTCAAAATTTTGAGATTTATCAATGGAAGAGCAGATTACAATGTGTCAAGAGGCACAAGTAATGACAATGTGAAAACACACTATGCAGAGACTATGTTTGTGTTGATGTTGAGCTTGAATCTTCTTTGTTCGGGGTCCTCGATCCTTCTTCAATCTTTCTAGGTTCTTCCCCTCCTTGATTTGATGCTGGGACAATAGATTAGAGTGGTAGTGTGTTGCTCCAGGTGGCAGGAGAGAGAAAATAATGAGATTTTTGAGCTTAAGTGAAAAATTGGCTATGGTGGATTTTAGGGTTTCATGACAGGGGCCTGGTTTTTTGCTGATTGAAAGAGCTATGTGGATCATTTTCAAAAAAAAAATATATAGAAATATAGCTCTTTTCAAGTCCTATCAAAGCCCTATGATGCTCATCCAGATTGTGGCACGTAGCGATGGCGCAAGCAGCTCGAACGTCAATAGGCACAGTTCAAAACTGCGAGCACAAATTCTTGCAATGCCAATGCATACAGTGACCAATGTCAAGCTATATTGTGCCATGATGATGCATGTGAAGTTGGGGAACAACTTTATAGAAGACAACATGAAGTTATGCCCTCTATTGCAAGATCTAGCTCCTCAAAGTTGGCAGGGTCTATCTGGCTATGGCAGACACATAAGGCAACAATTGTGTAGACTCACAATGCTGAGCTATGGAGTGGCCAATATCAATCTCTTACATGATACAGAGAAGCCTTAGGAGTCAAGGAACAAATGTCCAGAAGAGATTAGGTTCAGATATGACATGTGGAGAGAGATCTAGGAGCTTCAAGTTGACAGGGTGCTGCTAGCTATGGCTGCCAAGGAAGGTCAAGTAGAGATGGAGGTGAGAAATGGAACCATGAGCTGAACTTGATCTGACCTGAGGTTAAGAGGGACTGAGAGAGCAGAGAAGGGAGTTATGCCATGCACGACTGGGCTCTGATACCATGTCAAAGATGTGGGATCTAGAGCATGGCAAAGGCGGAAGCTATGGAGGATGGAAGATAAAGACACAACTCATGTTGACATGACAATGTAGACAACTGTTACACAAGTGAATTAGGTTTCAAGATTGAGACTTGAACTCATAAACACAATCTTATGTATGGACAACAATGACATAGATACTTGACAGAAAGAGACAAGTACTATTGCATTATCATCATGTGAAAGTGATAGTTCAAGTACATCATTATATAGAGTTCTTTGGTAGCACTTAACATCCACTGTGCATATGGGATCTGTCTCTCTTCCTAGAATGCACTGCATCTTCCTAGCCTAGCTGTTCCATACAAAGGGAGTAAAGTAGGTGTGATTGCAAATATCTCAACAGCAATACATTTAAAAGCTTTTTGATTTCACCATTTGCAGCATCAAAGGAAATAGTACATGTGCCCATAGCAGGGCATTTTGCATCATTTCCAACCATCACAATGATGGATTCTTATAGAGACTGCATTGAACTATATAGATCTTTCTTGTTGGTCATGTGATACGATGCACCACCATCCAACACCCATGAATCAATGGTAGATTCTTCTCATGCCGAGGAACATACTTTCTTGATGGTTGCCATGAATAACTTCAGCTCTACTTTAGCTATGCTGGTTGTCTCATTCCCCTTACTTTTAAGGGATACCATTCTTTTCATCTATCTTCTTGACATGATAATTTGCAATTGTATGTCCTTTCTTCTTGCAGTAAAAACTCTCCTTAAAATTTCTTCTTACCTCCCTTCTTCTTTTTGTCACCATTATTTTTTGTAGAAGAGCCACCTTTGCCTTTTGCATTGGCAGAGAATGCAATATCTCCATTGTTGCTTCCTTCCTCCTTGGGCTTTCAACCTCAACTCCTCCTCCATTAATAATGCACAAAACTCCTCAAAATTCAAAGCTTGAGGTCTCAGTATTAAGGCAATTACCAATCCATTAAACTTTGGTAGACAAATCCAAAGCTCAATAGTCTAATCCATTCTTCTAATTCACTAATCTCCAATTTCATTCATACACCAGTTCACACACACACACCAAAGTTCTTGTTTGATTTCTTGTTTTATACTAACTTCTCAGTATAGTCCATGCTTTTAATGCCTTGGTTGTATGCTAAATCAAAGTCAAAACACTATCAAAGCAACTTGTAACTAAGGCACACAGTGTAAGTGTATCCCTTCCTTTCCAAGCTCGTAGAAGATCTACATTTGGAGGAATCATCACACTCGAATTTGATGGGTTGGGGGTCAGTTGTGGTTCTGGGTTAGTCCCCAACACTATCTCTAGGAGCTCATAAGAATCAAGAATTGTAGTGATTTTAAACATCCACAAAGTATAGTTTGCACCATCTAACTTGCCTTCATTGAAGGTTGGTGGATGAATCCTCAATGTTTGACTAGCCAATATAATAGCATTGCCTCCAAAATTGCTTCCTAATGTTCCAAAACCGCTTCTTGTAAAGTTGACATCGCTCCTCCTTGCTATTGGAGCCTTTCTCTCTCGCATACTCTTCGATCCCTAGAGCCCCCTCCTGGGCTTTGATACCATGTAAAAATTACATGACACAGCGAATAGAATTTGAGCAAGTGATAGAGAAAGAGAGTACACAACAGATAAGAGGAGAATAAAAATTTTCTTTAACTCCAAACAAGTTGATACAAAGATGGCTCTATCCACCCATGCACTTCGAACGTGTAGCTTTCCTTGGCGGTACATTCTTAGCAACCCATCAAGAGACGTCCTAGGAAGTGCCATGTCTGGAATTTTGATAAAACCCTCAAAGTTTGCTAGCTAGGCTCGCTTGAGTCTACCCCACAGTGGAAGTTCCAGCCGCTCCCACGAGGATCGACCTTAGTTTTTCTAGTCAAATATATTTCTAGTCAAATGTATAAAAACAACTTCTTTGAGTTATCTCTTGAAATCGTTCCATGCCCTTAATTCACCACACAAAAACAAAGTAAAGCAATTCCTTCTTAATAGTTCCTTTCAAAAAAATGACATTTTACAAATATTTTCTTGTTTAAATGTATTCTCTCTCCAATATCCGTTCCCCAACTAGTATTGGAACTTCCAGGAAACAGTCTGGAAATCGAAGGGTAGTTGGCCGTCTATAAGAGCCTAAGGAGTTTATGACCAGAGCCCCCTAGTATCCTCCCCTCCTCCTACTGGCTAGAGTTCCTTACGACAAGACCTTTTGTGTCATGATTGGTCTATTCTCACTAACGTGAAACAAAAAGAAATACCCCTTAGAGTAGGTTTTATTCACGCTGGCCTTGGGGAGGTCTAGCACCATTAGGAACACCACCTCAGTCGGTGTTTGTGCTCACCGGAATACTACCTCAGTTGGCGATCTATACTCAGTCATCCTTCTTTTAGCCTGATGATTTTAGAAAAGATCAGTACCTAGCTTGCAATCACAAACATCTTTATTTCGAATGCATTATACTTAAACTTCTAACAGATTTGTTTCTAAGACAAATCTTTTCTTTCCAAAAATTAATAACATCAGGACAAATTATCATAAGTGGCAAAATAACTTCGAGACAAATTAGCATAAGTGTGCTAAAATAACTTTGAGACAAATTAGCATAAGTGGCAAAATATCTTCGAGACAAATTAGCATAAGTGGCAATACCTTCCAATAGTTTCCTAAACTTCCTCTTTCTTGGGGATTATTTTGGATTGAATTTAAGTAAGAATTTCATACTTGAGAATAACTCCCTTGGAGTTTCGTGGATCTTAGCCCGCAATAAAAGAAAAATCCTGGTTAGTTTAATTATGACTAGTATCATTTGGCAATTGCATCTCAAGGACTCTTATATACCGAGGATTAGCATCCATGATTACCCATCAGAGATTTTGTTTGATCAATACACAAATCATAAATATTAAATCATTTAAGGACACAGTACCTTCCTTGTACTCGCTTAGGTTCATCTTGTACCAAACCCAAGTTACCCCTTGGAATTTGCAGTTAAGAATTTCTCAAAGAGATTATATGCAAAAATCGAATAAATTCTTATTTTTCTCATGTAGCTTTTGTTGCATGTTTATGGGATAAAAGCCTGCTAGTTGATTTTATTTAAGAAAAATAGTATTTGAGGATCCATGATGGGTGCTTGTTTAATGGTATTCAGGGCTTTATTTGTAATCCCCATACTCGCCATTGGGTTTGTAGTAATTGTGTCCGCAATAGTATTGGTAACTCCTACCTCCCCAACCTTCATAGCTTTCTTCTTTAGGATCATGGTCTTTAATCGCGAGATCTCAAAAAGGAAATTTTGGTGAAGGAGTTTGGGGATAATTAGATTGATAGAAATTTGATTGATGGGGGAAGGCAATCACCAAGAATTTAGAAAAATCAAGAAGAGTCTTGATTCCACAGAGAAATAAGATAGAAGGGATGGAGGAATTGAATGAGAACTCACGGAGTATCCTCCTTGTCTTCTTGACGAGAAATTTCTGTGCTCGTGCTTCTCTTGCCCCACTCTTTCTTGCTCTATACTCCTAAGAAGGGCCTCTCTCCTCTTACTTGGACTGCCCTCAACGACTCCCCATGCCTCGTATTTATAGCTAAATTGGAGAAGAAGGGTTGTGGCTAAGAAGAAAAGCTCTTTATGGAGGGGATCTTGGCAAAATCAGCAATCTAAAGCTTTCAAGATGCAATCTAATGCTGACGATTTGATCTTTGAGATCAAGAGAGGCTACTGGAGATGTCATGACTGATTTACCTAGCTCTCAAATGATCTTGCTTCATCCCAAGCCTCTTTTTAAACTAAAAAGAGGGGGAGATTGCTAGAGTTAATTGTGGCCTGATCAACGTCATCTTCTTCTTTTCTTTTCATTCTCTTAAGATTTTTTAAGCTTCTAAAGCGTAAAGCATTTGTGACTTATTTGAATTGCCAAGTTTAAAATGTGTTGGGTCAATATTCAACTTATGGCTCCTAGCTCTCCTTCATGTGGTTTATTCCGTGATGGATGATTATAGTCTTTGTTAATCTAGGAAAATGTCAAGTTGCAATCCTTAGGTCTTTTTGCTCAAGATATTCTCTATTTAATGATTTTAGAGTTCTTCAAGTCCATTCTACGAGAAGTATGGAATATTTTAAATCAAGTCGAGATAACACATCCTCTCTCCCTTAAAGGAATCGATATGTTCTCATCTCGAATGAAACTAGAAATATTGATTACACAATGATTCATGGTCAATCCAAGTGGTACCCTCTTCAGGATAGTGGATGAGATATTCTCTAAGGGTTTTGCTTCTTAGAGTCTTCTCCCACATGTCAAGTATCTTTTCTGGTTGAAGTTTGAGGATTCCTTGATTGGGCATTACAATTTGTTGGCCGTTTAATACATGATCTGGGTTAGGGACATATGCTTTCAATAGACTAACATGAAATACATTATGTACTTTCAAGTTATTAGGGAGTTGTAGCTTGTAGGCATTTGGTCCTAGAAACTTTAGCACCTTATATGGCCCGCAATACCTAGGACTTAGATTCTTGAATTCCCCCAAATATAAGGAACTTTTCTTTGGGTGAACTCATAGGGAAACTATGTGACCTTCTTTGAAGATGCATTCTTGCCTTCGTTGATCAGCATATGCCTTCTATCAATCCTTGGCGGCCTGAATATCTTGCCTTATAACTTTCACTTATTGCTAATATATTTCTTCTAGCATTTGGAAAAAATTAATGCTATAAGACAATCTTGCCCATATAGTGCCTGGAAAGGAGTCATTTGAATACTTTAATGGTATGTTGCATTTAGGCAAATTCAACTAAGGGTAGGTAATGGATCCACTGTTTGGGTTCCCTATTAGAATAAGTTCTCAGTATGTCCTCGATAACTTGTTTGACCCTCTTTGTTTGACCATTGATTTGGGAATGGAAAACATTACTAAAGCAGAGGTGGGTTCCTAGAGCTCTGAACAAACTCTTCCAAAAGTTTGAGGTCAAGAGAGAATCGAGTCGTCACTGATGATTCTTTGGGGCAATCCATGTAACCTAAAATTTTCCTTAATGAAAAGCCTAGCGATATTAGAAGCCTTGTAATTGGTTTTTATAGGAATAAGGTGTGTAACTTTTGTTAGCATATCAATGACTACCAATAAGGAGTTATATCCTTCTTGTATCGAGGGTAATCCAACTATGAAGTCCATGTTGATATACTCCCATTTCATTTGAGGGATGTCAAGTGACTAGAGATTTCATGGCATCTTGACATGCTCAGCCTTAATTTGTTGACAGTTTAGGCATTCGGTGACATACTTGAGTACATCACCTCTTTCCCAGTAGAAGCTTCTTCTGTCTGTATTAAGAGTCTTAACATAACCAGGATGACTCAAAAATGGGGGATTTTAAGCTTCTAAGAGTATTTCCCTTTTGAGTTCCTGACTTGCAGGAATACATAGTCTTGTCCTGTAATAGGCAAGCTCCTTGTTTATGGAAAAAACTTGATACTTAGTCTTGAGTTTTGGACTTGAATCCTTGAGAAAAATTTCTCTTAACAAGTCTTGATAGCTTGGATCCTTCACTGCCTTTTCTTTGGATATTTCTATGAGAGGGTTACTAGGCATTGAAATCATTGTGGCAAGAGTTCCACCCCTAGAGGGTTCTTCTAGGATTAGAGCATTAAGGAATGATTTACGGTTAGGGAATCTGCAATCATATTCTCCTTGACTGTTCTTTCTTGATTTCAAAGTCAAATTCTTGCAAGGTCTCAACCCATCATCATTGTCTCATTTTGAGATCTAGCTGAGTAAAAATCCACTTTAGGCTTTTATGATCAGTGACTAGAGAAAACCTATTACCAAGCAGGTAATGTCTTCATAGTTTAAAGGCATGGATTGTAGCAAGTAATTCTAGATCATGTGTGGTATTGTTTCTTTCATGGATCTTTAATTTTCTTGAAGCATAGGCTATTTGATGTCCTTCTTGCATAAGCACACAACCCAAAGCAAGAGAGCTTATGTCAGTTATGACTTCGAATTCTTTGCTAAGGTCAGGTAGCCTTGAGATAGGGGTGGTTACCAAACTCTGCTTAAGCTTCTCAAAGCTAGATTGTTCGTCGCGCATAAGCACACAACCCAAAGCAAGAGAGATTATGTCGGTTATGACTTCGAATTCTTTGCTAAGGTCAAGTAGCCTTAAGATAGGGGCAGTTGCCAAACTCTGCTTAAGCTTCTCAAAGCTAGATTGTTCGTCGCATGCCCATATAATGGAGACCTGGTTTTTTAGAAGGTCAGTGAGAGGTGCGGCAATTGAGGCATAGTCTTTAATGAAGACTCTATACCAACCTGCTAGCCCTAGAAAGCTTCAGACTTCCTTGACCATTGTCAGGGGTGGCCAGTCTTGTACATCTTGAACCTTGGCAAGATCCACTGAAATGCCATCTGCCGATACTATGAATCCTAGATATTCAATCTACTTCTTGAAGAAAGACATCATCAAAGAAGACGAGGACGAAGTCGTCAAGGTAGGGTCGGAAAATTTCTTGCATCTAACTATTGAAGGTGGCAAGAGCATTTGTTAGCCCAAACGACATCACAATAAACTCATAATGACCATACCTTGTGTTCAAAGAAATTTTAGGGATATCTTCCTCCCTAATTTTTATTTGATAATATCCTAATCTGATATCGATCTTTGAAAATACCTTTTCTCCCTAATGTCAGTCAAGCAACTCATCTATCCTAGGGATTGGATATTTGTTTTTCACTATCACCTAGTTTAATCCATGGTAATCTGTACAAAGGCAGAGTGTTCCGTCTTTCTTTTTCTGAACTAAAATCAGGGCTCCCCATGGTGAATTACTTGGTCTGATATATCCCTGGTCTAATAGCTGCTTGACTTGTTCTTTCAGCTCAATGGCTTTAGGAATTGCCATTTGGTAAGGTTGTTTGTTGGCGATAGGGGCAGTGCCTAGAATAAGTTGGATTTCATGATCTACTTCCCTTGCTAGTGGGAGATCTATCAGGTGTTCTGAAAAAAAATCCACATATTCTTTTAGCCAAGATGGTTAATCATTTTCTTCACTATCCTGCTCAGCCTTGTTGAGTTTAATTAGATAGACAGGTAATCTTTTCTTCAGTCCTTCCCTATTGAGTGTTGAAATGACCTATTTTTTAGCTGATTTTTGTTGTTTTTGAGAGCTGAATGGTTCATTTAATGAGATGATTGATTGGTTTGGAAGTGGTTTGAGAGTTTTTTGGATAGTTTGGAATGGTTTTATTAAGCTCATGATGTTTATTAGTAGAGATGTGAAGTTATGTTGATGTTCTGATATGTTCTGTTTGGTCCTAATAGCTTATGTTGAGCTTCTGTTTTGTTCTGTTTTCTCTCTGTATGGAAGGATGGAGTATTGATTGATAGGATTTGAGATTTTTTTAAAGCTTATTGAGTGATTTTTGATAGTTTGGAATGGTTTTAATATGAGTTATGTGGTTCTGATGCTTTCTATTGACCTTCTGTAACTCTCTGTTGAGCTTCTGTGAGCCTCTGTAGACCTTATGTATGCCTCTGTATGTGTTCCGTTGGATGAGAGTGTAGTTTGGAAAAGTTTTCTAGCCTTGGAAAGAGGTTAATACAAGTGCAAAAGAGCTAAAAGAAGTCAAAAAAGTAGCTACTGAAGACTCAAGTAAAGACTGGAGTGAAGTGACAGTGGTGAGCTATGAAGAGTCACTGTAGTGGCTCTGGTGCCTCTTCGCATCTGACATACCTCTTGGGAGGTGTATCCATGACCTAATGAGGATTGTTGTGAGTGATTATTGAGTATTGTAGTGAGGATATGATGTAGTATTGAGAGCATACTATTGTGAGAGAGATCATATGCAAGAGACAGTCGATTCTATGTGAAACATTGTATCTTTCTATGAGGGAGAAGACTATGAAGATAATGAAGATGAATACTATGTGATTTCTTTCCATCAAAAGTTGTGTTCTCTTTGTCTATTAATGAAGAATATGAAGAACATGATCAAGTTTGTTGAAGATAAATCCGTGGGAGATATCTACTATGATGCTGCGTGAAGAATTGTTGTTTTCTTTGTTTTGATGATTAAAAGAATGAAATAAAAGCTTGTTGATGTTACAAGATAGATTTTCTTGCAAGAGAATTTCCTTTTCCTTGGTGTTCCTCTTGGGGCTCCATGTTTTTGGTGCGCAGCCGGGGAAACTTGCCATCAACAGGTACCAAAAGAGGCTGAAAATGAAGGAAATGGCATTGCCAAGAAGAGAAGAATTCAATGGATGTTTGTAAAGTTCCTTCTTCCACTGAAGAGTTAGAATTTCTCATAATCAAAGCCACTTTCCACAAGAAGTTCATCCCACAATGGCGGAAACATATCACCATCATGAGGCATGCTCTATGTGGTGGACAGTTTCCTCTTCCTGTTGAAGCAGCAAAAACTTGCATCTTGGTGGCAAACTGTTTGGGAACAAACTGAAGAGCAGAAACAGAGAGAATGAACATCCATGGAAGATTTGGCATTCATTGAGAAGTTTCCAGACATTATCAAGTGGGAGATTGTGAAGAAGCTTCAGGAGTCTTGGTCTGCGGAGGTTCATAAAAATAAGAAGGAAAAGAGTTGGAATTTGTTCGTGGATGCTCAACAGCAAGATACATGAGATGCTTGGTGCACTGATAATCTTCTGTTTGTTCAATTAGCAACCCACTGGAAGTTGGTAGACAGAGTGTTCTTTACAACATACACTATTGAAACCATTAGAATCTGGCATTACTATGATGATGGCACCACCACAATGCTTAGATGTATGCATTTTGACACCTTCAGAACCGAATACCTTCCTCTGTGTAGTGGCATGAAAGCAGAATTCAGAGACGTTGAAAATGAAGAAGTAGAAGAAATGTTAGCAAGAGAGTCCTCCAGAGACTGAAGCCTTCTGTTATCCCTCTGTGGAGCACTAACAACATAGTGGAGCCAACCCCTTGATGAATGACGCAATAAAGAGGCAAGCGTTAGAACGAGTCTAGAGGTACGTGAGAAGAGAGAAAGCAAAAATCAAAGTCGAGAATGAGCTCGCAGGAGAAGCCGCCTTTGACGCCCTTGCGGAACTCTTTACAGAAGTCCCAATGGCACATCAAGCCCTTCCTCCTCCTGCTGGGGGTCCACTTCCAAGCCAGATCTGTCATGGAAATATTGATGACAGGCCAACGAATGTAATTCCATTGCCAGTTTTTAAGGGAGAGTATAATGAAGACCCCGATCTTCATGTAGCAAAGTTTATGGTAGCATGTGTGGCTAACAATGCCAGAAACCCTGAGCATTGGTTAGCAATATTCCCCGCCACTTTCAAGGGCGCAGCGTTTCAGTGGTATGAGAGACAAGTAGCAGGAACTTTTGGCACATGGGACGACCTTCCTCACTAAATTCAGGCGTGAAGGTTTTGAAGAGCGGATGCCAGAGGAATTTATGAATTTAAGTCAGTCCTCTGGAGAAAGAGTAGAAGCTTATGTCTCACGAATGGAATCCATCCTAAAGAGATGGACTAACCATAATCTAGATGATGGCATTCAGAAGGGGGTGTTTCTCAGAGGATTACAACCAGAAATCCATAAGTTTGTGGAGTTGCAAAGACTAGCCACACTGCAAGCTGCAACAGAAGGTGCAAGACTGTACGATGAAGTGGAAGCTAGATTGGCGATGAATCCATGAAGAGGAGTCCTACCTCCTCTTATGCCAGGAATGATGTACCCACCAAATGCAATCCCAGGGACTGTCCCCTACCCCTACCAACAGATGCCCCCAGTATCACAGTATAGTACACCAAATCCACAGTGGCCACAATCAATGCCTCAAATGATGGTTCAACCACAACAACAATGGTCCCAACCAATTTCCCCAATGCCAAATCAGCAGAAACAGTGGAACCCTACCAACTGGAGCCAACAGCCAATAGTTCAAACAGGAGCTCTGAATCTGAATCAGAACAGAGACCCCTTTGCACCAGCCCAACCTGTTTATGCAGTGATTACAGAGACTCCTCAAAACCCTGCTGCCAGTACCTCAGGAGGAGAAAGCTTGAAGGATTATTTATCCAACTCAGTTGCAAATATCAAAAAGGAGTTGATGGATGTGATTACAGAGCAGTTGCAGACACTGAAAGTGAATACCACTAGCATATCTAACGTTGCAGGAGCAAGAAGAGATGTGATGCAGTCAAATACTTGGTATGGTAAGTGTCATCAAGCAAGCCATTTAGCCACTAAATGTACACGAAAGCCAACAGTCCCTGGAGCTTTCTGTTCCTACTTTTTGCCGAAGAACCATACAGAGGATATTTGCTCTGTAAAGGAGATGTATGATAGGAGAAGGAAGGAAGAAGACGCAAGATTCAACTTGCTGGAATCCAAAATGACAACATAGGATATTGGACCCAAGCCTAGAGAGTTTGGTCCTAATTTCGGTCCAAGGAGGTTTCCCTCTCAAAGTTACAGAGGAAGACAGTTGGCGGTGGTCAGAGATCAGAAGTGGAGTGTTACAGATGCGGAGAAAAGGGACACATTTCACCAAATTGTCCAAATCCCAAAAGGTCAATGGATTACAAGCCCTTATGTAGTCGATGCAAAGGAGAAGGCCACACTGCAAAAGACTGTCCAAGCCCAACCCCAGTGAAAAACAGTGCTACTGATATTCCGGCCACGGCCCAAGAGCCTACCTCAAATTTAGTGGAATTGGAAGTTGTTGCCATCACGCGTGCAAAGAAGAAGGAACCACCTATCCATAAAGAAAATAATCCTCCTGCCAGAACAGTAAAGTTCAATCTTCCAACAGAAGAACAAAGTAGAACAGAGCCTAATAGTGCCGTACAGAGCACTACAGTGCCATAGAGAGTCATAGAGACAGTTCCACAGACAGGACCAGAGGTCCAGGAGATAGAAGAGGAGGAAGTGCCGTAAGTGGCAGAAGAAGTCCCCCTGATGCCCCTGTTGGAAGAAAAAAGAAAAATGAAAATGGGTGTTGCCCCATTCCCTAACCGGTTAGAGAAGCCAATGGATCCTATTAAGGACTACGATCTGGTCAGAGATCTAGATACCTTTAAACCAAACCTCACATTCCGACAATTATTGATGTTGTCTCCCAGTTGCCGAAAAAGGTTCAAAAGTATACTGACAAGAAGACGTGGCTTAAGGATTGCTCCCTCAATAGCAACAAAGTCCAACAAAGCTCCATAGCCTGTAAAAAAAGTGGATGTGGCTAACGCCTTCCTAGATCCGGGTACCCCAGAGACTGGCGTGTGGATAGAAGGCTGCTTTATTGCAAATGCACTGATTGATGGTGGCTCATTAGTGAACATTATGACGGATGTGACAATGAAGGATCTAGGCCTACAAGGTGTGCAACTAACCCAATGGCTCATCAGACTGGCGGATCAAAGCAGAATCAAGCCTTTGGGCATTCTCCCATATGTGAAGACTACAGTGGCTGAAAAAGATTATTGGCTAACCTATCTGGTGGTGAAGCCAAACTCCTATTGTACATCCTATCCCCTATTACAGGGCAGACCATGGCTTTTTGAAGCCACAGCAAGGACGGATTGGTTCAAAGGAACCTTGACCTTGGGTAGAGGACCCAATAAAGTGGTGCTAAAGCTATATGGTGCTCAAAAAGGACATGGATCCACCTCCTTGGAATTATCTTCTGACTCCCCTAATGAGGCTACAGATGGAACATCAGTAGACGAAGATGCTGTCAAACAGATCCTTCCCAAGAAAACAGTGCCACGTTCCTTAACAGTGGATACTGTAAGCCAATTCCCAAAAGATGCAAAGTCCCTGTCAATGGGTAAATACTTCCTGCCTGAACCAGGAACAATTTCTGAAATCACTTCTGACAGTGAGATAGAAGCATGGATGTACTGCTTTCCCTATTACATGGCCATAGCAGAGCTAGAGACAGAGGCAGAAGATGAAACAGAGAACTTGTTCTTCTCTTACAGAGCTCCTACAGAGACAAAGATAGAGTCCGAAGAGGATGGAGATGATATTGAAGAAGAAGGTTATGAAAGCGAGATGGAAGAATCTATCCCACCTGAAGAGGATACATATGAAGAAGAAGTTCTAGAAGCATCAAAAGAAGACGAGCTCATGCTGTGGGACAAAATGGCGATGGTACCATTTGGTCTGGTAAATGGATTTTCTCATATGCAAAATCTTTATAAGAAATGGATTAAGAAGAACAAGCCGTCTTTCAGCAGTGGCTCTTGCCGTCCTCAATCATCCTTGCCAAAAAAAGATGATGATGATGCACCGTGTCAACAAGCACTAGTCCCACAAACCCAACAGAAATCAGAGGGTCCCTGTTATGTGACATTCTTGGACGCGTCATCAGAAGATGAGTCTTCAAGCCAAGAGGTAACTAATCTTGAAACCAAACCCGAAACGGCTCTAATCCCATTTCAACATCTCAAGGAGCAACCTGAGTCTCCACCAAGAGAAGAAGGCAGTCAAAGTGGAACATCAAATGAGGACACCACTCCATTGAAGGAGTGGGATTTGTACCCAGAAGCGGTCCGTGGGACCTTCATCCGTGAAGTAGAAGGAGAAAGACAGTTGAATTTTGTGGATGCAGATGGATCTGAACGCCACCTGAAGGTGGGTAGTAGCCTACTAGAAGAGGAGTTGTCAACTTTGTATAACTTGTTGAAAGAGAATCTGGACGTGTTTGTGTAGTCCTACAAAGACCTAAAGGGGATTGATCCCACAATATGTCAACATCATATTGATTTGGAGCCTGATGCCAAGCTAGTACGGCAACGACAGAGGCGAATGAATCTAAATTATTCGACCTTGGTGAAAGTAGAGCTGCTGAAGCTTCTGGAAGCCAAGTTCATCTATCCAGTGGCAAATAGTGAATGGGTCTCACCCATCGTGGTTGTACCCAAGAAGAATGACAAGCTTCGTATATGTGTGGATTTTTGCAAGTTGAATTTCAAGACCAAGAAGAATCACTTTCCTATCCCTTTCACAGACCAACTGTTGGACACAGTGGCAGGACATGAGCTTTATTCCCTTCTGGATGGATTCAGCAGATATAACCAAGTGCAGATAGCAGAAGAAAACCAATCCAAAACAACCTTCACCACAGATTGGGGGACCTACGCTTACCGAGTGATGCCGTTTGGACTCTGCAATGCCCCTGCTACTTTCCAACGAGTCATGGTGGCCGCATTCCAAAATCATCTGCACGACTTTATTGAGGTATATTTGGATGACTTCTGTGTCTATAGTTTGATACGTGAACACTGGGGACATTTGGAACAATGCTTTGACCGATGCTGGGAGTATGGGATTTCCCTCAACCCCAACAAATGCATCTTTAGGGACTCTTCTGGAGTTCTGTTGGGCCACATTGTCTCTGCTCAAGGGATATCAACAGACCCTGCAAAGATCAAAAAGATTGCAGCTCTGACAGCACCCACCAACCTCAAACAGTTGAGGGGATTCCTAGGCCATGTGGGTTACTACAGAAGGTTCATAGCCCATTTTGCAACAAAGGCAACCTCCTTGCACAAGCTTCTGAGGAAAGATGCAGAGTTTATTTGGACGGAAGAATGTGACAAAGCCTTCAACATTCTGAAGCAGTGTCTAATTGAGGCACCCATTCTGCAACCTCCTAATTGGACAAAGGAGTTTCATGTACACACTGATGCATCAGTTGAAGGGCTAGGTGCTGTCCTATGTCAAAAGGGCCCCTCCAAATTAGATCAACCGATCTATTATGCAAGCCGAAAAGTCACTAATAGGGAACGGAACTATACAGTGACAGAGCTTGAGTGCTTAGCAATGGTGTTTGCCCTAGAGAAGTTTCGCCACTACCTACTGTCTACCCACTTTAAATTTTATGTGGATCATGAGGCCCTGTCCTTCCTGATGAACAAAGCAGAAGTGAAAGGACGAATGATGAGATGGCTCCTTCTATTCCAAGAGTTCGACTTTGAGGTAATTACCAAACCTAGTCGTTCCCATGTTTTGGTTGATCATCTGTTGCATATTCCACAGACTGTAGACGAGGAGCAGGATGATCCAGACCTCCCTGATGCTTCTCTATTCCTGGTAGAAACTATAACCCCTTGGTATGCAGACATTGCCAATCTGTTGGCAACCCAACAGTACCCTCCTAGTATTTCTAGTCGAGAAAGGAAGAAGCTCATGTTAGAATCATCCCCCTACACTTTGTTAGGTGGTGCACTATACAAGAAAGGCAAAGATGAAGTGCTTAGAAGATGTGTTGCAGGAGATGAGATTAGGATTGTTCTGAAGGCTTGCCATGACGAGCCATGTGGAGGCCACTTTGCAGGTTACTGGTGGCCGACCCTCCACAAGGATGCCTATGATTACTGTAAGCGATGTGATGCCTGTCAGAGAATGGGGAAACCTACCAAGACCAATGCCATGCCACTACAACCTATCCTTCCCTTGAAGCCTTTCGAGAAGTGGGGCATCGACTTTGTAGGCCCGATCAATCCACCCATCAGAAGGAAGCAGAACAGATACATCTTGGTATGTACAGATTATGTCACAAAGTGGTATGAAGCTAAAGCCCTAAAGCGGGACAATGGTAACAGCATGGCCCTGTTCATGTACGAGAATATCATCACCCGTTTTGGCAGTCCCCTAGAGCTGGTAAGTGACAGAGGCACTCATTTCATTAATAAAGTCATGGAAGAGTTGATAGAGCTGTATAAGATCCGCCATCGCAAGTCCACTCCTTATTACCCCAGAGCCAACGGCCAAGTCGAAGTCACGAATCGCATCCTCTGCTCGATCCTGACAAGAACAATTGCCGCATATCATTGTGATTGGGATGATCGACTTACAGAGGCCCTCTGGGCGTACAGAACCTCCCATAAAGCAGCAACAGGACAGACACCCTTCCAGCTGGTATATGGTATAGAAGTTGTTTTCCCTGTTGAACTGGAATTGCCCTCTTTGCGAGTGGCTATTAAAGAGTGTTTGGGGGACGATGATTCACTACAATGCCGTCTCCTGCACTTGGAATGTTTGGACAAAACTCGCAGGATGGCTCTACAATGCATGGAAGCCACGCAAGCCCGACGTAAGGTCTACCATGACAGCTTCATAAAGCACAAGGAGTTCAAAGAAGGTGACCTTGTCCTGGCTTATGATTCGAGATTTGGCAAGTTTCCTGGCAAGCTGCAACAACGTTGGATGGGTCCCTATAAGATACTTGCTATCAACCCTAATGGCTCTATCCAAGTACAGACCGTTGATGCCTCTAATGATCCCTTCCTGATCAATGGATATCGCCTCAAGAAGTACTTCCCTCCCTAGGGATCTTGACAATCATGGTCACCTGATCCTTTTCCTCGTTGGCGTGGCACTGTCACTCTTATGATGCTACTTCTGATAGCCGTTTTTTAGCCACTCTTGATGAGGTGGATCCAACCCTCTGTCCCCTTAGCCCCACCTTCCAGCCCTGATCTCTTATCCTCTATTTTCCACTAGCGGCAGTGGCGAGGTTGGTCCTGACAAATGGTATTTCGACCATTACCTTGCTTAAATTTGAAAAAAAAAGGAAAAAAAATATACAGATTGGTCATGGGAAAAAATGACTTCGGTCCCTGTCATGCTGACCTATTCTTCGAGAAAAGGTGGAGATACCCTCGAGAATAGGAGAGAAAAAAAAAACAACAAAACAAGAAAAAAGAATAAGAGGGAAAAAAAACAAAGAGAGAAAAAAAAATGTTATGGGAGAAAAGGAAGAAATTCCCTGTCATCGCAGGCCTCGTTCCAAGAAAATGTGTTTAACACCCTTGGGCGGGAAGCTGGCTGTGGAAAAGGTGGCAACACCCAGTAGTCCAGAAAGTGGATTCATCAATTGACATCCCCAGGATCCAGTTCCGAAGCTGCCTACCTTGGTACGATGTGTCATGTGCCTTTCTGCAGAGCGTTTGACAGTCCTCTAGCAGACGCCATGTCCTATGTAACACAACATTCGATCTGATGGCTACCTCCCTGGGTATGCCTCTTCAACAACTGACGACGCAATCTTCATCGACAAACAATCGAGTGACGCGAGCTTTCATCCTAACCGGATGGGGAAGTGAGTATGGTTGCCCTCTGTAACTATCAACAGCGAGTGAGACAGAGGGTGGGGCGAGTGACTAGTCTTTTCCTTTCAAATCAAATGAGAGGTGAGAAGTGTGAATGAAGTGTTTCACGCACGGGATGGGCCTCTCAATGCACAAAGCACGATCTGTTCATGTGCACTACATCATAAGGCTCCCTGGCCTTCCTTCTTGCGCCATATGCCGGCACAGGGCGGGATGCACAATTGCACCATCAAATGCGCACAAGGCATATAACCTGTGCACAAGTGACCGTGAGGATTACATCAATGGGTTTCGGGAAAGGGCTGCCCTCTGTATCTTTCAGCAGAGCGTGAGATAGAGGGTGGGCTGAATGTGCCTGGAGTTTCTTCAATCAATTACTGAGAGGTGAGATTGAGGGACGTTATGACATTTGGCGCAAGGTATGTTCTCTTTTTCTTATGCATCCACGGGATGGGTCTCTACCGTCATCACAGGACATGCCACCCTGTTCTGTACACTGCACTGTAAGGCTCCCTTGCCTTCCTCCTTTCACCTATGCCAAACGAGTTGGACGCACTGATGCACCATCAACTGTGCACCCTGGCATACTCCCTCTGCACCATCCCCTTGTCGCTTCCTAAATCGAGGTGTGAGACATGAGTTTTCATCTTGCTTTTCTCGAGTGATATTAGTCATGGGGCGAGTGATTGCTCTTTCATTCCATATGAGTGATTATGCGTTGAGTGCAACATTCCTCATCATCGGCGAATTTTCTGCGATTCCTTCAACCAGCTACCTCCTTGGGTGCTGCCGCGTGGTCCCTGCCACGAAGGATGTGTGCTGTGAAGATACCTTGGCACTTCCTGCAGCCGACAACAATAGTGGACGTGCCATCGACAATTAACCTTGATTCTCGACAACATGGGCCAAGTTTTTCTAACCCTATACCTTGTGTTGTCAGTGATGTTCATGTTTTAAGTGTGGGGACGTTCGTGGTTAGTCTGTTGTGTGGTATTAGGTCCATGTTGCTCGGTCAACCCTACCCGTTAATGTTTTAAGTGTGGGGATGCATCCCTGCGCGTCTACATTGTATACTGCCTTGCATATACCTCCCTTTGATCATGCATGTACACCATGACTTTTTGTTATACTCTTGGGGTCCCTTCCCCACCCACCCGTCCACTGTCACCCCTCCCTTGGGGCTGTTCTTGTTGAGATATCGAGCTCCACTCGTGATATGCCAGGGTGACCGTTGTGCATTTATGTCACCGACTTGTCAGTTTGCAGATGCGGTTGGTACACCGCCCATGAATAATAGCTAGATGGTAGCTATCCTTATCTACTCTAGTTCGTGGCTCAGTTAGTATGCCACCTTAGTTAGTTGAGTTTGGTTTGAGACCCATATATAGGGTTCTTCTATTTCTATGTACGAGAGTTCTTTTTGGCTTACACAACTAAGAAGAGGAAAACTATTTTCAACCTCCACCCTTGTGTGTATTCCCCCATTGTGCAAGCAAGAAAGCTACAAGTGAGATTCCTTCCTTCTCTCCCACAATCTTGACATGGTATCAGAGCCTTGTCGTGGTAAGGAGCTCAAGAAAGCAAGCCAAGTTCACGGTGTTCTGGTAAGAGGACCATTGTTGCTTTCATTCTTCTGTTTTGGGAGCAAGTCTCTGCAGGTAGCACAGTCGGAAAGTGCAAGAGTGCAGTGTCTCAGGTTGAGACGCCCTTCGCAGTGAAGCAAGAGGGCAGTATATGCTGCGGGTAAGGGATTTAGCCCTTGGTGACCTTGTTTTTTTTATTTGAGGCCATTTCGGGGCCTGTTTTGGAGGCGGAAGTTTTCTGCATGCACTCAGGAAAAGGCCCAGTTTTATGCTGTGCGACCACTGTTCTACAGGTCGGTGAAAAGTTACTGTAGAAATTACATCGTATGCATGTGCGCAGAGACATTGGCAGTTATAGAATCATCCTTGTTGCCTGTTGATGCAAAATCGTCACTAGGAAGTGAGTGTGTGGTCAAATACCACTTTCGTTAGTTTTGCAGATTTGCTCTTGTGAGACTGAAGCTGTGTTCTTTGCAGTGACAGAATTTTTTGCAGTGTTCTGTAATGGCGTATGATTCTCTTTCATAGATTGTCACTAAAAAGCTTGACAAGAACAACTTCCAAGCATGGAAGTTTAGAATGACGAATTTCCTTATGGGAAAAGGATATTGGGAATTTGTTGCAGGAAATGAAGAAGAACCAGTTCTTCCTGATGTTCCCAATCAACAACAAATGCATGCATTTAAAGCATGGCATGAGAGATCCAGGAAAGTTATGTACTGGCTGTCTATCAGTATTTCAGACTCTATGATTGTGCATATTCAGGATGCAAGTACGCCAAAGGAGGCATGGGATACTTTGTCAAAAATGTATAGCACAAATACGCAAGCCAGGAAAATGCAGCTCAAGCAAGAGTTGCATAATGTGCAAAGAGAAAGTATGAGCATCAATGACTACCACATGAAGGTGAAGAAGATTGCATATGCACTTGCTTCCATTGGGTCGCCAGTGGAAGATGATGATTTAGTTTCTGTGACCTTGAATGGTCTAGGAAAGGATTATGCACAGTTTCGGACATCTATTTCAGTTCGTGAAAGATTTCCTGATTTTGAGGAGTTGATTGCTCTTCTAATTTCTAAGGAGCAGAGAAATGGTGGTGCATCTTCTTCAGGAGGAACTTCAAAAGAAGCTGTCTTCTACTCAAATGCTGGAAGAGGTAGAGGCAGAGGTAGAGGAGGCCGATCTGGAGGCTGTGGTAGAAATCAGAATATGCAGCAAACTCAAGAAAACCAGTCCTGTGGAGGAGGACGTGGTAACTCTAGAGGTAGGGGGAACCAAAGAGGTCGTGGTGGATGGCAAAGAGGCCAAAATGCAAACAGTAATGTTGAATGCTACTACTGTGGTAAAATGGGTCATATGGCTAAAGACTGCTATAAAAAGTAGAATGACATCATGAATGGAAAATTGCAACAAGAAAATTATGCATCTTCTAGTAGACAGGGTGATCACATGACAGGTGCAAAAGAAAGCAACGATGTATGGTATATTGACTCAGGTGCATCAAACCACATGACAGGTCATGCAGAATGGATGGAGGATGCAAGGAAAATGAAAAAACCAGGATTTGTGGAGACTGGTGATGATACTGCACATCCTATTGTACAGATTGGAAAATTTCATTTGTCTATGCAGGATGGAAGAAAGAAATACATGTCCGATGTATTTCATGTCCCAAATATCACCAAGAATCTGGTTTCTGTTGGTCAAATAGTTGAGCAGGGCTTGCAGGTCAGATTTAATCCTCATGGATGCTTTGTTGAGGATATGAAAAATAAAGGTCACTTGATAGCAAAAGGAAAGAAGAAGGGCAGGATGTTTACGTTGGATGCAGACATGCCTAAATTGAGTGCAGCAATGTTTGCACATGGGACCAGTGTAGTTGCAGATATTGATATCTAGCATAAACACATTGGTCATGTTAATGTATAGTGACTTAAATCAATACAGGCCCAAAATATTGTTGCAGGATTGCCTAAATTCAAGGTTGCAGAAATGCATAAGGTATGTGAAGCCTGTCAATTTGGAAAACGGGCAAGGAAACCATTTTCTAGACATGTTCAAGAGAGTAAGAAGCCATTGGAATTAATCCACTCTGATGTGTGGACTACTAAAGCTGCATCTCTTGGAGGCTGTCATTATTTTGTCACGTTTATTGATGACTATAGCAGAAAAGTTTAGGTGTATTTTATGAAAAAGAAAAGTGAAGTTTTTGGGCATTTCAAAACTCTTAAAGCTATGGTTGAAAAAGAAACATGCCTGCAAATAAAATGCCTAAGGTCAGATGGAGGGGGAGAGTACCTCTCAAATGAGTTTGCAAGGTTCCTGCAGGAGCATGGCATAAAGCAGCAATATTCATGCAGTGATACCCCACAACAAAATGGAATTGCAGAAAGGAAAAACATGCATATTGGAGAGGTATCTCGTGCCATGCTCAATAAAAAAGACCTGCCAGATTTTTATTAGGCTGAGGCAGTTGCTACAGCAGTCTACATAATGAACAGGACTCCCACTGCAGCAATATATGGGATGACTCCAGAGGAGAGGTATACTGGTAGGAAACCAGATATTTCTCATTTGAAAATTTTTTGTTGCATTGCCTATGTTCATCAGAAAGGGTATAGATGCTATAACCCTTCTACTCGTAAGTTTACAATGAGCAGAGATGTTGTTTTTGATGAGATGACTAGCTGATATAAACCAGTAAATGTGATTGATAATGTAGATGCACAAAATGGTAATGCTGCACAGAATTCACAACAGCAGTCACAAGATATTAGTGGACCTAGAGCGTCCTCTAGGTGTGGTTCACATTCTTTGCATTGGACAGGTAGATTGAGATTAGGAGAATCTTCTCAATGCAATGCAGATAGTGGTATGCAGGTATCACGAAAAGGAAAAGAGAAGGTAGATCAGCCCATGTTTGATGTGAATGCAGGTCACTCTTATGTGGATGGTGAATCCAGTGGCTCAGAACAGAGCATTGATGATGAGTTGGGTATTCCTTCTATTGTTACACCTGGAGTAAGGAAGACCAGGGATGTTTTGAGAGCACTTGGGAGTGAACCTACTTTGCGCAGGTCTACCAGAGCTAGGTATCCTGTGGATAGGCTGAAATATGATGGATTTATAGCCATTCACTATGCATATATGGTCAAAGTGATACAGGAACCAGAACCCACTTCTTTTGAGCAAGCCATGGGAAAAGAAAAATGGGAGAAAGCCATGGATGAAGAAATGGATGCCTTGGAGGCAAATGCTACATGGGAGTTGGTACCTTTGCCTAAAGGTAAGAATACAATTGGCTGTAAGTGGGTTTATAAGGTGAAGCACAATGCAGATGGTTCTGTGAACAGATACAAGGCAAGATTAGTAGTCAATGGGGTATGCACAAATATATGGCATTGATTATGAAGTAACATTCAGTCCGGTTGCAAGGATGGCAACTGTAAGAGCAATCATTGCTATGGCTGCATCAAAGGAATGGTCTTTACATCAGATGGATGTAAAGAATGCCTTCTTGCATGGTGATTTGCAAGAAGAGGTCTATATGGAGCAGCCACCAGGTTATGTGCATGCTGTTCATCCTGAGTTTGTTTGCAGGTTGAAGAAAGCCTTGTATGGCTTGAAGCAAGCACCTAGAGCATGGTCTGACAAGATAGGACAGTATCTTGTCACTATTGGCTTTCACATTTCCAAGGCAGATTTTTCACTTTATGTAAGAAAAACAGAGAAAGGTATTATGCTACTTGTCATTTATGTTGATGATTTGATTATGACAGGTGACAGCGATGAAGATATCCTTCATGTGAAAATGCTATTGACGCAAAAGTTTGAGATGAAGGATTTGGGAGAGCTGCGTTATTTCTTGGGCATTGAGGTGATTAGATCACCAAGTGGGATATGGCTCTTGCAGAGGCAGTATGGATTGGACATGCTATCCAAATATGGGATGACAGGCTGTAAGCCTATTTCAATTCCTTTGGAGCAGAATGTGAAGTTGAGCGCAGATGCAGGTGAGCTTCTCGAAGACCCTACTATGTACAGACGCATAGTAGGAAGTTTGATTTATATGACTATTACCAGGCCAGATTTGACCTATGCTGTTGGATTGGTAAGTCAGTTTATGCAGGCTCCAAGGAAATCACATTTGGATGTGGATAGACGCATACTCAGATATGTGAAGTCCACATTGCAGTATGGACTATTTTATGAGACTGGGGTTCAGATACAGTTGCATGGATACACTGATGCTGATTGGGCTGGTAGTATTTCTTATAGACAATCTACCAGTGGATATGTGTTCTCTTTTGGGAGTGCTGCAGTCACTTGGAGCAGCAAGAAACAGCCTACAGTTGCCTTGTCGAGCACAGAGGCTGAGTATAGGGGTGCAGCAATGGCTGCATGTGAGGTAGCTTGGTTGCATAAGCTACTTTATGATATGCATCAGCCTACAAATGGGCCAGTTGTCATTTATTGTGACAACATGAGTAGTATACACTTGGAAAATAACCCAGTCTATCATGCTAGAACAAACCACATTGAGGTGCATTATCACTATGTGCGAGAGAGAGTTTTACTAGGTCTTATTGATCTAGTTTATGTCAGCACAGAGGATCAGGTAGCTGACATATTCACGAAGGCATTGGGTGCAGAGAAGCTGCGCAAGTTCAGAGACCTGCTTGGTGTGTAGGAATTGGGATTGAGCTCGAGGGGGAGTGTTGAGATATCGAGCTCCACTCGTGATATGCCAGGGTGACCGTTGTGCATTTATGTCACCGACTTGTCAGTTTTGCAGATGCGGTTGGTACACCACCCATGAATAATAGCTAGATGACAACTATCCTTATCTACTCTAGTTCGTGGCTCAGTTAGTATGCCACCTTAGTTAGTTGAGTTTGGTTTAAGACCCATATATAGGGTTCTTCTATTTCTATGTACGAGAGTTCTTTTTTGCTTACACAACTATGAATAGGAAAACGGTTTTCAGCCTCCACCCTTGTGTGTATTCCCCGATTGTGCAAGCAAGAAAGCTACAAGTGAGACTCCTTCCTTCTCTCCCACAATCTTGACAGTTCCTCCTCCATTTTTCTTTCTCCCTTATTTTGCCGTGTTTCCTCGTGAATATACCCTACCTTCAACGGCACCTCCATTTACCTTTATAGCCCTGTTTGTCCCTTCGAACTGTCCAATTTTCCTCTTTACCTACCCCTGGTCCGATGCACGGTTTTTGTGTTCTTAATTTTTGACGGATTTTGCGTAAATTGGTCGATTTTCCATGTGAATGCGCTTTTCTTGTTTTGGAACCGTGATCTGACATCATAGCCCTACCAACCACTTTCCCCCTGACATTTTTCATTTTTACTCTGTGTCCTTCCGATGCACGGTTTGTCCAATATTAATTTTGCAGTTTTTCGAGACTTTTTTTGTTTATCTTTTTGACATTTTTCCATGTGAACCTGCCATGTTTGTATCGGAATTCCAATTTGATTTGACAGTCGTGTCCACCCCGCCTTCCCCCACCTTTTTCCTTTTTTCTCCACCCTCTTTTGACTTTTGGATTTTTAATTATTAATTTTTAAATGTGTTTTCGGGTGTATTTTTTGTGTTTTTTGCATGTGAACCCCTCCTACTTCCGCCGGAATTGCGTTCTAACATGACAACTCTGTGCCATCCCTTCCTGCGGACATTTTTCCTTTTTACCGCATATCCTTCCGGCACGTGGTTCGTCCATTATTAATTTTGGATTCCATTTTCGAGTTTGTTTTTTGGATTTTTCCCATGTGAACATGTCTTATCTCAGTCGAAACCATGTTTTGACGTGATAGGATTGTCGAGCACATGCTTCTACACATTTTTCCTTTTTCCCACACTTCGTTCCGATGCACAGATCTTCCGCTATTAATTTTCGTTTGCGTTTTTGCACCCGTTTTTTGCGTGTTTTGCATGTGAACGCCCTTTACCCCCCACCGGAACCCCCGTTGCACGTTTCCTCTGTCTTCCCCCTACTGTCCTGCACAATTTTTGTTTTTACAACATTTCGTTTCGATGCCCGGATTGGGAGATATTCATTTTTCCTTGTTTTGACGTGTCTCGCGCGACTCGTCCCGCGCGTGAACGCGCCCGTTTTCGATTTTAAGCGTCTCCTTACGCCCCGATCACGTACGCGTACCCCGTGCCGACATCCGGACGCCATTCCAATCCCGCCACGGCAAATTTTTTTACCCCACTCCGCGCATGTGCGCAGGACAGGGCACACCTTTCGCTTTTTTTTCTATTTTTTACTTTATTCCTTAATTTATTTCTTAATTAATTTAAAAACTATTATTACCCCCCCTCCTGCGTCTTTTGTAACTACCTCCCCCCTTCCCTCTTCTCTCTCCCCCCTCTCTCTCTCCTTCTTCTTCTTCTTTCTCTCTCCCTGTAACCCGCTCTCTCTCTCTCTCTCCTCCTCCCTCCCACCCACCTCCCTTCATCCCCCCGCCCTCCTCTCTCCCCCTCTCTCCTGCTCACAATCTCAAATGACACGGCGCCACCTTGCGCCGGCATGCTCGCATGTATATATGCCATTTCTTGCAACCTTGGAACTGAAGTAGTGCCTCCGTCTTCGTCTTCTTCTCCGACTGTGCGCACCTTAAGCGATCATCAAAATGCTTCCACTGGAGATTTATGTGTCCCCTGCCACCCGTCGCCTTTCCCCTATACTGTTGCCGCTCCCTTGCAGCCCGCCGCCTGGCCCTCCCTCGTCTGACGCCGTTGGCGCCGCCCTGTAGCCCACCTACCTCCGTCGCCTTCCCCTGGGCCCTGTTGGCGCTCCCCTGTAGCCCGCCGCCTGGCCCTCCCTCGTCTGACACCGTTGGCGCCGCCCTACAGCCCGCCTACCTCGGTCGCCTGGCTCTAACGCCCCCCTTGCAGCCCGCCGCCTGCTTGGAGCACCCGCCGCCTGTTGGCGCTGCCCCCGCCGTCTACGCTGCCCCCCCTGGGCCTTCAACCACCCACCCATTTCCCTCCATTCCCCCGCATCCCCAGTCACACCCACCACTCACCACCCTTACCCCCCCATAAGCCCCCCTTCCCACCCTCTAACACACTCCCCCTCCTTAGCCCCCATAAGCCCCCCTTCACACCCCCTAACCCTGGTTCCCCTCCCCCAACCCCAGTTCCCTCCCAACCCCCCAGTCACACCCTCTTAAGCCCCCCTTCTCACCCTCTTCCCCCTACCTCCCGCAGAAGACCTTTAAATTTAAAAAAAAAACGAAGAAACCCGCAGACATCGCTCTTAAGCCCTGTTCCCCCCAAACACGCAGGCTGTGTTAAAAAAAAAAAGAAAACAACCAACCGACCCACACACCCCCTTCCTTTCACACCCCGACCTCCCACGCAGTGGGTTGTTCCCGTGGGGTTGTTCGTGTGCGGTGTGATGTGTTCGTACTCTGTCCTCGCGGCCGTTCACGCGCAAGGACGCGCGTTCACTTGTCTGTGCGGTGGTGTGCACCAGCCAATTGTTCACATGCAGCTGACACGCAATCCATTCTCGGGTATATATTCCCGAATGTTTAATTTCCAAACCCGAAAAAACCCTAAAAATACATTTAAAAGTTCAAAAATTCATTAAAATCAATTAAAATCCAAAAAAATTACATAAAATTCCTTTTTAAAAAATCCCAATATTTCTATAGTCAATTGAAATATTTTTCCAAACTGAAAATCTCAGAAATTTTTTTTCGAAAATTCTAAAAGTAAAAATTCTTTCAAAAATACATACAAAATGAGCAAAATTTCATTAAAATTGGTAAAAATACCAATTTAACTGCAAAAAAATTCTTGAAAATTCCATCAACTTCTTTGCTTATTTTTAGAATATTTCCTAAGTTGAAAATGCTGTGCCAATTTATTCCATTATTATTTTATGGCAAAAATGCTTCATTAAATGCCTAAATTCATGAAAAATCCTCTTTAATTTCAAACACAAGCTGAAAAATCTGGAAAAATCCAGATACCTTGGTCACACATGGTGGATTGATGCTGAAAATCTTCAATATTTTTATATGTATTTCATTGTCAAAATTTTGCCACAAAGATCAACAAAAACACACAAAAAAAACATTACAACAAACAAAAACACATAAAAACCAAAATACACAATCAACAATACACAACCTTTTAAAAAAAAAAAAACAAAAAAAAAACAACAACAACAACATATAAGCCATCAGTCATACAAACAAATTCATATACACTAATCTTGCTATGTCGTGTGTCCAATTATTTTCAGTTCGTGGTTTTTCTTTTGAGATTGCTGACCTACATTTTGGGGATTGAGACGTGCGTATTCATTGCATACACATACACCCACTTTCAGGTATTTTTCCTTTTATATTTTTATTTTTTTCCGCTACCCCAAAATTTACGCTTAATTTTTAACATGAATCCTAAACACCACCATGGCACGCGCACTCGCGCCAAACACACCTTTTTCTAATTAAAATCAACCCGCCATTCACTTAGCACATGCTACATGCGCTTCAAAGGCACCTTAATATTTTTAATAACAATGAACCAGCCGTCACAAAAGCATGCGCTGGCCAAAAAGCTCTCCACATCACCTTAATTTTTAATAAATGAATTTTCATTTAGAGACCTCAGTCTGGTATTGAAGTCCAGGATTCGGATTAATGCACCGCTCCAACCTAATAATTTGTAATTAAAATTTTAAGAAGGAACCGTCATTTTCTTGTTAAGGTTTAACACTTAATTAAAAATTCATCCATTTCTTAATAATTCATAAAATGAACCGTTCATTAAACTACTTCCCCTCACTGCACTTTTTTCCCCTTTTTCAATAAATACACTTCGTGGGATGGGTACGTGAAGTCTTCAGAGTTGTCTCCATGGTCAAACCTGATTATCAAAGTTGTGGTCATGATATGTGTGGGTTGTTGTTATGTTTTGGTTCAGTTTCTTTGATACAATTAAGGGTATGGTTTGTCCTTTTCTTTTTTTTGCCTGACACGGGGATATCGGGTGATTGTTTGTTATGCATATTCACCAAGCTTTCGGTCGCATATGTGTAGAGGTCATGTCGAATTTTTTCTAGGCTGTGGTTTTCTTGGGGATAGTTGGTCGAGTCACGTTTTACCACCTTAGTTGATATATTATCCTTGGTTTTCGTCTGTTGCTTTGTAGGCATTCTCTTTGTTTGTCTGTGTTTGTGGTGTGTGTGTGTGTGTGTGTGTGTGTGTGTGTGTAACCATCTAAATGGCGCCCTCTCGTACTCTTCCCCCAATCCAATATGTTCCTTTGGCTTTACATGATTATTCTGTGTTATTGGATTCGGACGTTGTCGCTAAAGCGGGCTTGTCCAAGTTCGTGAGCCCTTCTTTCCCACTGGTTCTAGATGATCCTACCATTTGTGACGAGTTTTTAACCTCTTACAGTAAGAGGTCTGGTCCAGTCCGTGGCACTACTGTTCTTTTGACACCGAAGAGTCTAGGCAAGGCTCTTGGTCTGCCATATTGTGGGGAGTTTGTCCCTGCTGCCAGCAGACAGTTGTTCGCCAATGACGATATTTTGAAGGTGTTGCAGAAGTGGACTCAAGATGTTCTTGATCCGAAGAAGGTCATTACCACGTCAGGAGTCAGTGTCTACATGATTTCCAATCCCCTATGGAAACAGCTATGCCAATTCCTTCAGGACAGGTTCATGCCTGCAAAATCCCCATCTCATTATCTTTCTAAGGAGTTGTTTACAGCTTCGCGAATGATTTTGAAATGCATAACTATTGATTGGAGTACCTACCTCCTCTCCAAGATGGATCACCACTTTATCCGAGCTACTCGAGGAAATGTGCCTAATGTTACATTTGGGTCCTTCCTCTATGTCTTCTTACTACATGTTGCCCCTGCAAAGAAGTTCCTTTACCTCCAATTGATCCTCTAGAAGTTCCTCCTCTGCCTCATAATGAAGATGATGATGTGATAATTGAGGATGATGATTCTCCTCCTCCCCTTGTCTTTCAGAGAAAACACCTCAAGAGGGTGGCTGAGTTAGTGCCTATTCCTCCTCCTCCAATTCCAGTGACAGTTCCTGCCCAGTCTTGCAGCACCTTGCCTGCATTCCTTCAGACGCCAAATCTTTTCAAAGCCCATAGAGACGGGATGCTAGAACTTACTATTCCTTCTGTTCACCGCCTGGTAACAGGAGATGCTATTCCGTTCCTGTGCAAGGATATCCAGAGTTCTATTGAACTTTTGATGACTGCCTATATCCAGCAATTATATTCTTTATTTTATGATGAAGTTCAGCAGTCTAAGGGGGAATTGAATAAGACCAATACTGAGTTAGCCTCTGCTCAGGAGAAATTCTCTCACCTTTGTATGCAAATGGAGCAGCAAAGTAAGCTCATGGATACTCAGAAAGCTGAAATCTCTAAGTTGAAAGCTCAGTTGGCAAAAGCTAGGTCTTAAGTGGTTGCTGTAACAGAGGAGAGGGATAAGTTACAGAAGGAGAGTCAAGAGATGAAGGAGGTGATAGTTGCCCAAGCAGAGAAGTTTAAATCCACCATAGCTATCTTAGACCAGAGCAATGCTCAAATCCAGCAACTCAAAGATTAGTTGGCTCAGTCTCGGTCTAATACACAGAGTCCTATGCAATCAGTTTCTCTTTTATCCCCTGCAGACTTAGCAGCTCTTCAGAGACAGGCTACATTATGTCCCTTATTTCAGGCCAAGGTGGAAATATTGCAATCTCGCATGGATTTATTATGGTCTTCTTTTGAGCAGTATCAAGAATATGTTCCACCAGATCATTCCTTTTTTGTCCATTATCAACAAACAGAAGTTGGTCTTCTATATAAAACTTTCCACGATGGATTTACCTATTCCAAAGGATGGATGGAGTGGGGCCTGGTCATTTGATTTGCTGATAGAAGTAGTGAGGATGGTTTTTGAATACTCTATCACTCCAGATACGATGCTTCTATCCTATATGTATTTGAGGGGTGATTTACTGATTCCAGATGATGAAGATCTGGCTTGGTATATCGGAGATGTGGTATTGCAAGCTTCTTTGTATGTCTGACATTTGGAGTTGAGGATTGATGAGATGTTCCAGGGATATTCTTCAAAGGTGGCTGAGTGTCCTGAGTTTTCATGGCACACTATGGTTGATGTTGTCATTTTGAATCACCGTCAGGTCAAAGCTTCAGCTCATGCCCAGAACATTAACCAACTAAGGGTGGATCTTTTAGCCTATCTCTCCAACCAACCCCCATTTGATACTTCTTTCTTTGAAGCCTATCATCGTAGATCAAATTTAGGTCGTCCTTACTATGCCTAACTCATTATCAACAAATGGCCCATAGGTATGATGCTTATATTTTCCTTTTTCAATCTAACCCAAAGGTCATTTTAACCCTTCTTTTCCAACCTCAAGGATCTCCTCAAATTCCTATATTCACCCATTGTTCTTTCATTGAAGATTGAGTTTTTCTACCTCCTGATCCTTGTCCTTCCCCATCCCCTGACATTCTATCAACTTTTCCTGCTTATCTTTTAATGCCTTTCTTAACCGGATCTCCTCAATTTTCAGTAAATCCATCTTTAATCCATTCTTCATTTTATGATTTTGCCTATCCATCGCTTCATCCTCTTTCATTAGTCCCTCTTCCGTCTCCTAACACTTCTATTCCTAATCCTCCTCAGTTGGTTAGTGGGTATCAAGGTTTTGATAAGAAGATTCTTCGAAGAAGAGGATGGAGTTCAAATGATTCCCTTACTGGACCTCAAATCAATTGGCCATTGATCCCAGGAGAATGGATAAGTGCTAGTCAGGCTTATCAAAATTATCTGCATTTTCCTCATCAATATTCTTAGTCTGCAGATCCTTCTGTGCACTTAACTGCTCATTTTACTTGGTACCTGGTGTATATGCATAGGCATTCCCATAATGATTCAAAATCTATTCCAAAGTTGTGCATGAATGTCAATGTGAGCATTGATTCCTAGCAACTGGATGTCTTGTACTTTCATGCCCTATGTTTGCCTAGCAGATACCTTGTCTTGTTGGAAAGGATGTGCTGCCTTCAATTCTTTCAGAATCCTCCCAAGACATTTGTAAATGAATCCTTGTCCATGGATTGTTTTCGAAATCACCAAGCCTTCAAAAGGGATCATCTTCATTGATACCTTTGCAATGTATTATGGATGATTTTTAATGATAAATCTCTCTTTTTGGAGGAGTCATTCAGATGGTTGTGTTGTGTGTAGTGTTTGTGTTGTGGGTTAATTTATGTGATAAGATCGTGGTGGTTGCCTATTCGATTTGCTTTCGTGCGAGCTACATTTTTGGAGAATTGCGGTGATGGTGTTGCTGGTTGGATAGTTGAAGATGCTGATGCAGAAGAAGAAACCTCTTATATCCTTTACAAGTTTGTTGTGATTTCCAGTTTGATAAGAAGTGTTAATGTATAAAGGGTTTTCCTTTCATTGTATTCTTTATATCAGATACAGGTTATAAGTTGGGGTCGTGGTTGGATGGATTGTTTTTGAAGATTTATTGAAGATCAAAGTTGAGCTCTTGAATGAACTTGTATTCCCTTTTTCCTGGGTCGTGAGGACGCTTCCTTATTAAGTGTGGGGATATGTTGAGTGTTGAAATGACCTATTTTTTGGCTGATTTTTGTTGTTTTTGAGAGTTGAATGGTTCATTTAATGAGATGATTGATTGGTTTGGAAGTGGTTTGAGAGTGTTTTGGATAGGTTGGAATGGTTTTATTAAGCTCATGATGTTTATTAGTAGAGATGTGAAGTTCTGTTGATGTTTTGATATGTTCTGTTTGGTCCTGATAGCTTCTGTTGAGCTTCTATTTTGTTCTGTTTTCTCTCTGTATGGAAGGATGGAGTATTGATTGATAGGGTTTGAGATTGTTTAAAAGCTTATTGAGTGATTTTGATGGTTTGGAATGGTTTTGGTATGAGTTATGTGGTTCTGATGCTTTCTGTTGACCTTCTATAACTCTCTGTTGAGCTTCTGTGAGCCTCTATAGACCTTCTGTATGCCTCTGTATGTGTTCTGTTGGATGAGAGTGTAGTTTGGGAAAGTTTTCTAGCCTTGGAAAGAGGTGAATACAAGTGCAAAAGAGCTAAAATAAGTCAAAGAAGTAGCTGTTGAAGACTCAAGTAAAGACTGGAGTGAAGTGACAGTGGTGAACTATGAAGAGTCACTGTAGTGGCTCTGGTGCCTCTTCGCATCTGGCATACCTCTTGGGAGGTGTATCCACGACCTAATGAGGATTTTTGTGAGTGATTATTGAGTATTGTAGTGAGGATATGATGTAGTATTGAGAGCATACTATTGTGAGAGAGATCATATGCAAGAGATAGTCGATTCTATGTGAAACATTGTATCTTTTTATGAGGAAGAAGACTATGAAGACAATGAAGATGAATACTATGTGATTTCTTTCCATCAAAAGTTGTGTTCTCTTTGTCTATTATGAAGAATATGAAGAACATGATCAAGTTTGTTGAAGATTAATCCATGGGAGATATCTACTATGATGCTGCGTGAAGAATTGTTGCTTTCTTTGTTTTGATGATCAAAAGAATGAAAGTCCCTTTACTATTCGGTCTAGCCAGCTAAAACTTAGGGTTCCCTGCTTCTCCCTAAGTGGTTAATTGTTCTTCCTTTGAGTTTTGGAATGTGATTTGGCTCTTTTCACAATGGATATGGGCATTATTTGGATTTAACCAATCCATTCCTAGCAAACACTCATAAGCCCCGAGGTTCAGAATTTGAAAGTTCATTTTGGAAGAATTGCCACCCAAGCTAAATTCTACTCTGCTAGTTTGTTGTGTTGATAGAACTTATTTTGTGTTTGCTAACTCCACAAGCATTTTGGGTGCAAGAATAGTGTTTATGCCTAGTCTTTTGGCACATTTTGGTGATACGAAAGAGTGGGTACCTCCACTATCAATTAAAATGTGAAAGGGTTTACTTTGATAATTTGCTAGTGTTTGAATTACTGAGAATTGGCGATTTGGACCCTTCTTATTGAGAGTGGCATATGCTCTAGCTCTTTCCATATCAGTTTCCATAGTGGGATCTTTATTTTTACTGATCTCCTTTAGGTTTATTCTAGCAACCTTTCCCCTAGCATCTTGGCTTTGCCTGCGAAACTAACCTTGGCCAAGCTTTGGGCACTGCCTCTTGAATGTCCTGGTTCCTTGTAATAGAAACACCTTGGAGTCTCATTGCTCCTTCCTGTGGGTATAAACCTTCCCACGACATTTGATTTGGCCTTCTTTGTTTTTTTTGGTTGGTACTTTCCTTAGGATCTTTTTGCATAACCTTGGAAGTTGCCCTTACTTTGGTTATTTCTATTCCAAATTTTTGTATTTCTTGGTCTTTATTCAATCTACTGAACTATTGGAGCTACTCGAATCAATGCATTCTCTAAATCCAATAGTCTCATTGATTCAAGATGTGTATTCATGGGTGAATTTAGACCATTGCAAAATTTGGATACTTGCTGTGAAACATTCATAGTAGGTGCATATTTTAGAATTGTTATGAATTTGGAGTAGTAGGCTTCTAGGCTTAGGCTTAACTGCTTTGGATTGAAGAACTCATTCATATTCTAGGCTTGATATGTGGGTTGAAGATATCCCCCATGCACAACATCCTTAATCTTGTCCCAAGTGATAGCACTTTCAGACATTCTTCGGTCATTGCACCATTGTTTCCACCAAAGACAGGCATCTCTTGTGAGTTTTAGTTTGGCGATCATGGCTTTGATTTGACGGTGCAGTCCCTGCAGTAGTGAAATAGTCTTCCATAGATTCTATCCATGTTTCTACTTTAGTTGGAATGTCCCTTCATTTACTACCAAACTCTGGTGACTTGCACTAATTGAGAAGACACTTCTTCTCTTGAGCTTCCGTAGTATTGAGATTTGGGGTGACGTTTTGAAGAATTATAAAATTTTATGATTAATTTTCTCTCCAACCATATTTTTTTTAAAAAAGATGCTCACTTGCTTACTCTACCTCCTTAATTTAGAAAGGAAATTACATACTACTTTTCCTTTTGACAATGATCAGGGTTTATACTTCGAAAGGGGTTTTTTTTTAAATTCTATCTACTAATTTTGATTTATCAAGGAAACACACGGATGGACAAAAATAATTATTTACATCAATAGGAAGGGAATACATTATTCGAATAGTTCGAGAGCTCATATTATTTTTGGAAAAGATTTTTTGACCGCAATCTAGGCATGGCATTGTGATACACCCATCGCATAGTAATTAGGATTCAAAGAATAAATATCCAAAAATCTATATTTTAGAAGAAGATCAAGTAATCCATCTTTCTTGTAGTTGCAAAAATTGGAGTGTCCTACAACCATGACCCGATCAACCGGTATAACCCTTGTAACCTCCTCATAGATGTACCGGTTTAGTTTCACATGTTGCCCCCTAATGAACATGTTTGAGTTTACTCTGGTTTCATAGAAGAGATAAATATTTGCAATCTTAAGGGCTTCCATCCACCTTAATCTCTTTAGATCATTTTGGAGGTAAGCAAGACGGTTTGTGTCAATGTAACAATACCCTATGCTTAACATCCATCGCCTTTCGTAATATAAGGGTGAAGGATTGTATATCTAATCTAATATCCGCATCATCTTGTTTCTCCAGCTAAAGATAAAGGAGTGCATTACTGACATAAACAGAACTTGGAAAATCAAGATTCGTTCCCAAGGTTCATCTTTCTGCCAGAAATTAAGACCATATATCAACAAGAGAAGACTTTACTACTTAAGGGAAAATATATTATGATGTAAATATAACTAGTTTTATTTACTTGCATGGTGTTCTACATCAACATGGGCTTTGATACCAACTATAACATGCCACCGAGCTTTCCTTTTGGCGGTACGTTCTTAGTAGCCCGTCAAGACATGTGAAGCGCTCTCTGGGATTTTGATATAAGACCCTCAAAGTTTTCTAACTAGGCTCACTTGAGCCTACCTCGCAGTGGAAGTTATGGGCACTCCCATGAGGATCATCGACCTAAGTTTTTCTGGTCAAACCTATTACTAGCAGCTAATTAGTATTAGCGGATTCTCAAGTGATGCGGGTCAGGCTTTCTGGTTTCTAATGGTCCATCAAGTGTAATTTTTATTCCCTCTTAGAAAAGCTTCTCGGCTTACACTGAGAGCCACCCAGCCATAGGTTTGCATCCGTCATTTGCCCGTTTCCCTCGAGAGAGTATTATTAGTTACATAATTACCTACCACTTTAGGTTCGACGTATAAAAATAGCCTCTTTGAGTTTTCTCCTGATACAAAATCATTCCACGCCCTTAATTCACAACACAAAAATAGAGTAAAGTGATTCTTTCTTAATAGTTTCTTTCAAAAAATGATCTTTTACAAATATTTTCTTATTCGAAGGTATTATTCTCTCCAAGATCCATTCCCCAACTAGTATTGCACCTTTCAAGACACACTCTAGAAATCAAAGGGTAGTTGGCAATTCATAAGAGCCTAAGGAATTTATGACCAGAGATCCCCAGTATCCTCCCCTCCTCCTGCCAACTAGAGTTCCCCTACGACAAGACCTTTTGCGTCATGATTGGTCTATTCTCACTAATACGAAACAAAAGAGAAAAACCCCTTGGAGTAGATTTTATTCGCGTTGGCCCTAGGGATGTCTAGTGCCATGAGGAACATTGCCTCAGTCGGTGTTTTGTGCTCATTAGAATACTACATAAGTCAGTGATCTCTACTCTGTCATCCTTTGTTTAGCCTATGATTTTAGAAAATATCAGTACCGAGCTTGCAATCACAAACATCTTTATTTTGAATGTATTATACTTAAACTTCTAACATGTTTGTTTCCAAGATAAATCTTTTCTTTCCAAAAATTAATAACATCGGGACAAATTAGCATGAGTGACAAAATAAGTTCAAGACAAATTAGCATAAGTGGCAAAATAACTCCGAGACAAATTAGCATAAGTGGCAAAATAACTTTGAGACAAATTAGCATAAATGGCAAAATATCTTCAAGAGAAATCAACATAAGTGGCAAAATAACTTCGAGACAAATAAGCATAAGTGGCAAAATATTTTCCAAACAAATTACCATAAGTGGCAATACCTTCCAATAGTCTTCCTAGACTTCCTCTTTCTTGGGGATTATTTTGGATTGAATTTAAGTAAGAATTTCATACTTGAGAATAACTCCCTTGGAGTTTCATGGGTCTTAGCCCGCAATAAAAGAAAAATCTTAGTTAGTTTAATTATGAACAGTATCATTTGGCAATTACATCTCAAGGTCTCTTATATACTGAGGATTAGCATCCATGATTACCCATCAAAGATTTTGTTTGATCAACACACAAATCATAAATATTAAATCGTTTAACGACGCAGTACCTTCCTTGTACTCACTTAGGTTCATCTTGTACAAACCCAAGTTACCCCTTGGAATTTGCAGTTAAGAATTTCTCAAAGAGATTATATGCAAGAATCGAATAAATTCTTATTTTACGCATGTAGCTTTTGTTGCCTGTTCATGGGATAAAGGCATGCTAGCTATTTTTATTTAAGAAAAATAGTATTTGAGGATCCATGATTGGTGCTTGGTTGATGGTATTTGCGCCTTCATATGTAATCCTGGTACTCGCTTGTTTGTAGTAATTGTGTCCGCAACGTTATTGGCAACTCCTGCCTCTGTAACCTTCATAGCTTTCTTCTTCAAGATCATGGTCTTTAATTGCGAGATTGCAAAAAGGAAAATTTGGTGGAGTTTGGGGGTAATTAGATTGACAGAAATTTGATTGATGGGGGAAGGTGATCACCAAGATTTTAGAAAAATTGAGAAGAGTCTTGATTCCACAGAGAAATAGGATAGAAGGGATAGAGGAATTGAATTCGAGAGCTTGCGAAGTATCCTCCTTGTCTTCTTGACAAGAAATTCCCATGCTCACGCTTCTCTTGCCCCACTCTCTCTTGCTTTATACTCGTGAGAAGGGCTTCTCCCCTCTTGCACAAATTGCCCTCAATGGCTCCCCATGCCTCATATTTATAGCTAAATTGGAGAAGAAGGGTTGTGGCTAAGAAGAAGAGCTCTTTATGGAGGGGATCTTGGCAAAATCAATCTTTTGAAGCTTTCAAGATGCAATCTGATGCTGGCAATTTGATCTTTGAGGTCGAGAGAGGCTACCAATGATGCCATGACTGATTCGCCTAGCTCTCAGATGATCTCGCTTCATCCCAAGCCTCTCGTCAAAATGAAAAGAGGGGGAGATTGCTGAAGTTAATTACTGAATCTCTAGAGCTGAATTGAGGCTTTTTAGGTACAAAATTGAAGATGCCAAGATTGGGAGTTCAAGGTGCCATTTTTTTTCCAAAAAGGGGGGGCTGATCGACATCGTCTTCTTCTTTTCTTTTCATTCTCTTAAGTTGTTTTAAGCTTCTAAAGCTTAAAGCATTTGTGACTTGTTTGACTTGCCAAGTTTAAAATGTGTTGGGTCAATATTCAACATATGGCTCCTAGCTCTCATTTGTGGAGTTTCTTCTGTGATGGATGATTACAATCTTTGTTAATTTGAAAAAATGTTGGGTTATGATCCTTAGGTCTTTTTGCTCGAGATCTTATCTATTTAATGACTTTAGAGTTCTTCAAGTCCATTCTAGCAAGTTTAAAATGTGTTGGGTCAATATTCAACTTATGGCTCCTAGCTCTCATTTGTGCAAATTCTTCCGTGATGGATGATTACAATCTTTGTTAATCCTTTCGGGTTACGATCCTTAGGTCTTTTTGCTTGAGATCTTCTCTATTTAATGATTTTAGAGTTCTTCAAGTCCATTCTTTGATGAGAAGTCGAGAAGATTTTAAATCAAAGTTGGGATATCACACAATGTGAAGCTTAGATGGTGATCTATATAGAAGATAGGTGAAGAGTTTAAGGCTAATTGGAATAACTCTAATTGGGTCAAAGGATGGATCATGAAAGCTATGAAGGGGTCTACCTTTTATAGCCTGTAAAGGGAGTCATGATGGATGACCTTCCATATGCACATGTGTCTATTGACCTTCCATGTGCACGTATCTCTTGGCCTTCCATGTGCACATGTGTTTGTTAACCTTCCATATGCACCTCCACTAGTTAACCAAGGAATATTCCTGACCCCTAGTCAAGGGCTACTTCCATGGCCCTCAAACCCAAAATAAGGGTTCGTGATAACTTCCTTAGTCTACAACTTGATGCAGTGTGCCTCCAATTGCTACCAACTTTAACTATTATGTCTAATCCAAAGGCTAACCTGTAACGGTCACCTTTTGGCCATCTGATCACGTAGACCTCATCTAACATACAAGTCAGAACCCACCAATGTCCAAGATCACACATGGCTTCTCCTCATGATGGGGGCCTTACAACTTTGAGCACCATGGATCATTGGTGGAACCTTATGGGAGGGTAGGGCATTGAGCATATCTAATAAAATCAACTTGATGAATGAATTGCGCACAAAGGGATCTAAGCCCAAAACATATAAGAAAATATAATGCATATGCTTGTAGGGAATATAAACTTGTTGCTTTCTCTCTTTTTAAAACCATCGCATGTGCAACAAGTAAACTATGCAATTGACACAAAGTAATTAATATCCAATGCTTTGCTCCCTTCTATGCTAACATAGAACACATGTGACTCATTACACAAGGCAATGGCCTCACAAATAATACATGCATCAAAGGGTTCTACCCTTATGAATATTCTCTTTCAATTCTTTTGTCAACTTGGATCTCCACTTAGCCAGCTTACCATCTCAATATTTAGGGTGACATGCACTAAGAACACTTTAAGAAATTGATGCAGATGGAGCCTAGCAAGCAACTAGTCAAGATAGAGGTTGAAATACCTACAATTTGATAATGGGAGCGAGTATATATCTAAATCCTTTGATTAGTTTTGTGATGAGAGGTGTATTAAACATCAGTTGACTGCCCCGTATAATCCACCCCAAAATGTTATAGTTGAGCTGATGAATAGGATGATTCAGGAGCAAGTTCGTAGTAAGCTTAGCTAGGAAATCTTACCATGGCACTTTTGCGCTAGTAAGACAATTACTACTATTGTACATTTGATTAATCAATCCCCATGCACTACTCTTAACTATTATGTTACAAAGGAGGTATTGTCTACAAGATTGCCATTGTATGCTCATTTGGGTATCCTTGGTTTTGAGGCTTTTTGTCATGTTCCTGAGGACAAGTGCAATAAGTTGATCCTAAGTCCATGAAATGTATCTTTCTTGGTTATGGAAATGCAAGTAAAATGGGATATTGTATATGGGATCCATAGGCTCAAAAGGTCATCTGCATCCTTGATGTTATTTTCCATGAGGAGAAAATACATAAGTAGCATGAGCAGGTCGTTGAGGTATGTAGGGTGATATTTCAAGAGGAGCCTCATGTTATTGTATAGCCAACTCAACAGCTTGCAACAGTTGATACTCCAATGGTCTAGGACCCTAATGTTAGACTAGATATAGAGGTCTCATAGCTTGTTTTGCCATGGTCTACTAGAGATAAATGTCAGCCTGATCAGTTTGTGCCCTCTATGGATTATGTTATGGTTATAGATGTTTGTGCCCTCTATGGATTATGCTAAGGTGATAGATGCTGGTGAGCCTTTTACCTATGATGAGGCCATGAGTAGAGGTGATAGTCACTCTTGGGAGAGGGTCATGCAATCAAAGTATGACTCACTACTGAAAAATTTTACATGGGATTTGGTTTCTTTGCCTAGTGAAAAGCGTGCTTTGCCATGTAAGTGGATGTACAAGTTGAAAAGTACCCTTGGATGCCTCAAGCCCACCTATAGGGATAGATTGGTTACTAAGGGTTTTAAACAAAAGCATGGTGTTGACTTCGATGAAGTCTTCTCTCTTGTGGTTAAGAGGACAACCCTAGGCTTGGTATTGGCTTTGGTTGTGTAGCTAGATCTTGACATCTATGAGATGGATGTCAAGATTTCTTTCTTACAAGAAACTTGCATGACAAGATTTATATGCAACAACCTCACAACTTTGAGGAAAAAGATAAGAAATATCTACATTGCAAGTTGAGAAAGATTCTTTCTAGCCCTAAGAAATTACCTAGGGAATGGTACCATAAGTTTGATTTTTTCATGCACTCACAGGGATATACCGTAGCGATAAGGATCCATGTTTATACACAAAGAAGGCACATGATGGCAGCCTTATGATTTTGGTACTTTATGTGGATGATATGTTGATTGCTGGGAGTGCTCATGATGAGTTGGATGCCTTGAAATGTTAGCTCAAAAATATCTTTGAGATGAAGGACATGGGATAGGCCTTGCATATTCTTAGGATGCGCATTACGCACAATCGCTCTAAGGGACTCCTTTACTTATCGTAGAAGGAGTACATCCAGAAGGTTCTTGAGCGATTTTATATGAAGGATGTTAAGCCTATTGGCTATCCTTTACCTTCTCATGTGACGGTTAGTTAGGTCTATTGTGGATAATTTGATGAGAAAAAGGCAAAGATGGCCAAGGTCCCTTATGCATCTATAGTGGGCAGTTTGATGTATATCATAATAGCCAATCTTCTCTTCTCTTCTCTCGTCTTGCATGTGGCTATGGAGGATGGAGCTTGGAGGAAGAGGCTTGAGGATGCTTGAGCGTGCATCACGAATCATGGAGCTATCAGAGTGCTTGAGAGAGAAATCAACTCAATCTGGAATCAAGGTAAGCTCACTACACTCGTAGAGAGGGATAGCACGTCGGCTAGGGGAGAGGTAGCCATTAGTGCTCGCTTGAAACACTTGAACAATAAGCGGTCCTGGGTCTAGGCGGTTGAGCTTGAGCTTGCCTCTACATTTTGGTTCTATTGCCGTGACCAATGGATTGAAGCTTTATCTCTTGCATGCTTCAAACTGAGCATCGAAGTAAGGGTTTCATCCCCGAACTGGAGCTTGAGATAGATAGGAGGTTTTGGGTTTTTAATATGTACTACAAGTAAGTATTTTTTGCTTTTGATGATTATTTGAGTAGGAGAAATCATTTCAGCACTTTGCTTTTGATTTTTATTGCATTTAGAGTAGAATAGGAGCGAGAAATCGGAGTGGAAAGCTTAGGGTTTGCTGCTATAAAATATGAACAGGGCACTAACATGGAAAAAATGGAAAAGAAAGAGTCCTCATATGTGTTGTAGTCACAAGGGGAGTGATCAAGAAGTCTAAGGTGGTACACAGCAAGGGTTTAAGGTCCTCGATTACCACGGAAAGTCTCATGTGCAGTCCTGGCTTTGTGAGAGATAGAGAGAGAGAGAGAGAACTTACAGGTCACAAGTCTACTTCGGATCGATCAAAGCGTGTTAGAGCTTTCAGCAAGATTCAGGTATAGGATGCCCTTGATCTACACCCCTACTTGATTCCTGGAAGTTTTTGTAGATGATAGTGACATTAGAGTGGAGATTTTTGGCAAAACGTGATCGACACATGTTTTCAACCGGTGGAATCGAACACTTTCCACAGTGTCTGATTCCCAGAATCGGACTCGGACAAGCCCATCTAGTTCGATCAGACATACCCATCTGATTTTGAAAATCACACCAATTCATAATCAGACATACCACCTCCATCCGATTCCGCCGAGAATTGGACAAGAAGAAATTGGACACGCCACCCCATCCGATTGCTACAATCAGGCCATAGAATCAAACCTAGTGACTAGTCTGATTGGACATACATTTGAATCAGACCAAGCACCCCTGTCCAATTCTGAGAATTGAACATATCCCAATCAGACCACCAACTCAAGCTGTCCGATCGAACACATTTTTTCTAATTATGAAAATCAAACCTGACCCTGTCTAATTCTTAGAATCGAACACTGGGAAATCAAACATTCTATTTTCAAAATCGGACTCTGGTAAATTGGGTACAGTCTGAGAGAGAAAATCTGGAAATTTGACAAACACTGGCCAACAAGAAGTGTGGCCCGCTCCGGGAGAATCCACCAAATGCCTCACAGGTAGTTATAGACCTAGAAATCGTGACCGAACAGTCAAGAAGTGTGCAGCAGCGCGTTTCTACAAGCTTGATATGTCTGTTATGGGCTAGTTGCAAGACCCCAACTTGACCCTAAATGAGCTAAACAAAATATCGCAACAGAAAACCTTATAAACCGGCGAGGATAGCTAGAAACCGAACACATAACCCTATCAAGCCAACCCATAGACAAGAGCGCTAGAGCTATGCAAACACTTGCTTTCTCACTCACTCTAATTTCTAGGACCTGAAACACACTTAAAGAGAGGGAAGAGCCTAGTGCACTGAAAAGAATACACCCACACACATGCACAGAGTGAGCGTAATTTGAGGGCTAGTTGCAATTAACAAGAAAATTACTCAAACATAAAACCTTGAAGGAACCCACCAGTAGGAGAAGATCCTAAGACATAAAAGGGTGATCGAATCCCCAAAAGTAGGACCAGGCGAGGAACACAATCGAAGAAGAGCCAGACACAGTGAGGACCGACACTATTGAGGAAGTGGATCTACACGACCTCATCAACCTGATCGACAACTTGGTGCAATCGAAAGTCCTAGACATGGAAGAGGGTAGCTCATGCCGTAGAAGCAATCAGGAACTTGACCTAGGAGACTTTTCTGAGGCTGCCCTGTAGTTAGTGAACAAATATGATGCTCAAACCTGGCTAGAACACTGCGGTAGACCTATAGAGGACATCATAGAAAATATCGAGGAGAGGAAGCTGGCATGCAGGGCTCTACAAGGCCTAGCCACATACAACCAAGACCAACAAACTAGGAGCTTGTGCCACAGCATGGAAATGCGAGAGATCCAAAGAGTGCTAGCCCTAGTAGTAGGCAAAAATCGGTCAAAGAGTGAGAGAGCATTAGAAGGAGACCTCACACTGAGCGAGCTCTTAACGAAGCAGTTGCTAGATAACATGGCAGCAGAGAAAAGCACTACAACATTAGCAACATCATTTCTAGCAGAGTTAGGAGTCAACCAAGGATTTAAGAGCCAATCAAAATTCCTATGGTGGCGAAGCAGCTAGACAAATACCAAGAAATTGACAGCCCGTACTGATTTGTGGAGTAGTTTGAGTAGGTCTACAAGGCCAACGGCCTCACCGATTCTACTCAACACTCCCAAGCTTTTAGACTATGCTTAGATGACAAGGGCCGACCTAGTACATGAGTTTGGATGCTGTAGAGCATGCCAATTTCAATGGCTTGAAAATTTTCTTCATTAAGATATTTTTTGAACCTGGGTACTCTGATAACCTGCTAGTGCAACTCATGAACGTCAAGTAGAGAGAGAAAGAGGATATTCGAGATTATGTGACCCATGTGAGGAGCCTCTTCAAGAGAATCCTTATGGGTGAGAGACCAACCGAAAGAGCAGTATCCATGGTATTCATCTATGCAATACAAAGTAAAGAGCTCTACAAAACCTTGGCCGACAACTCGATCTTGCAACAAGATGCACTAGCAAGGGTCTTTGAAGAAGCTATTAGAGTGGATGACCAGCTCAAGGAAAGAAGCTCTAGAGGCTCAAATCAAGAAGATTCTAGTGCCAAGAGTTTCGAGAGGGTCTCAATGATGAGTGAGAGAGCAAGCCCAAGCTTGCAAGACAAAGGGAAGGGCACTGATTCGAAATAAGAGCTAGTAGAGATTAGGATGGGCATAGCCAACAAACTGCAGGAGATGATGAGATGACCAATGCGCCCACATGTTCAATGCATGCATTGTGGTGGAAACCACTTGCCAGTCGAGTGTCAGGGCCCTAGGTCACAACCTTGCACTAATTGTGGTAGGTTTGGCCATGATGCCATGCATTGTCAACTACCTCGGAGACTCCCATACCCGCAGACTTACGGTCAACCCTACCTTGCAAACAAGCCACCAAACTTCTTCAAAAGGGGAGCCCCATTGGCCCTCCCTGCACCTAATGATGCTAATCCGTCCATCCCTAGAATGGAGATAAATCCTATAGGTATCCCTAGACCACCTGGACCCTACATGACCCATTTGCCGAGTGATACTCCAGTCCACTATGTGGACGAGACTAGCGGCAACAAGCCTTATCTAAACCCATACGTATCACATGATGAAGAAGGCAACACATTCCTTATGGAATACCAACCAGTAATGGTGATGGCATTAGGTAGAGGGAGAAGCAGAGGCCTAGGAGCACAGACCCAAGAGCCAATTGTGTGTTGGACTTGCGGTCACCTAGGACACATTTCTTCATGCTGCCTTGAAAGGGAGCAAGCAAATAGAGATAAGGCTAACCTGAGATGTGCTGAGTGTGGAATCACTCATCTCTTTGTCGATTGCCTTAGACGGAGGCCATCCTCTAGTTTGGCAAACAAGCCATCGATTCTATTGGGGTTGTTTAGTGTCGAGACACTAGATGGGGAGGCCACGCCTATCTCATTGCATGTCATGACCCACGTGCAAACAAAGCAGGCCCGCATATCATTGCCAGGGCCTAGCAACCTTGACGCAATGTCAGTTGGAAAGAAGAGTCGAAGACAAAGGAAGAAAATACTAGACGTTAAGGTCACCCTCAAAACCGAAAGTGCCACAACACTGCCTATTGGAAGAAAAGTCATTGATGCAGAGGAAGAAACGTTAGCTCCACAAACGACTAAAAAGGGAAGTGCTAAGGTCGGGGAGTACCCCAACCAAAGTGCCAAATCGAATCCATCAAGAAGGTGAAAGAGTGGGTGAAGGACGCCCATGAGTACCTAAAAGATGTTGAGCCCATACCAGAAGATGAGATCAATGATCTCTCAAGCGTAAGCGCGCCACTCTCTCTCCCACAACCAAAATCAAGGGAGGCGATGGCACCACAAATAGGACCGCCTAGACAAATTCTAAATGCTCTGGGCTAGCAAACCAATCGAGGCCATTGGCCAAGAACCGCGGAATTAGGAGAAAGGCAAGTAGCTAGCAACCTCCTTCATACACACTGGTGTCCACCTCTGTGACTCTAAGCTTAGGCAACCTACTCAGACACCATCCAACACTATGGAAGGAGCTGAAACAATGGGTCGAGGAATCAGATGAGTCAATTACCATAGATTTTCTTGAGCACAATGCAGAAATGCAAATACCAAGTCCGACACTGCACTCCATGCCTAAATCCTTGCACATCAATGCTTTTTGGGAAGGCATAGAAATGCATGTAGTCCTACGAGTCCTAGCTCTAGGGGATGTCAAAAGAAAGGGAATCATAGACACGGGGACAGGAGTGAGTGTGGTAAGCCATGCATTACTCCAAACTTGGGGTAACCCCCCGGTCAAGACTACTAGGTTCAACATCACACTGGCTAACAGAATAAAGGTGAAACCATTCGGAGTGTTGAAAAATTGGCCAGTGAAGATCACAAGAATCCAATTCTTTGTTGACTTTATAGTCATGAAGGGAGTGGACTATGACATCCTACTAGGCCGACCTTGGATGTGCAACATGAGAGTCATAGAACATTGGGACAATGGTCTCATCTTCTTAGGCAATGGAACGAAGGCTGTAAGAGTAGAGATGGACACTTGGAAAGCTACACTGGTTGACCTAGATGCCATCTCCACCATACCAAAGGGTGACGGTCATATTAGGGGATTCTATGGGGCCCTTACCAAGTATATCCCGTGCCTTGAGGACAAGTGACACTAGATGCATATTCGTGCTACCATCGACCTGCCATTCTTGAACATAGAGAAGTACAAACTAGTCATCAAGGCACCTGGCAAGCCCAAGGACACACCTTCAGTGCCAATCTATATGATGACTGGAAGCCTACATGAAAGACCCAACCATGTTGCATTCCAAGTCCCGAACAATAGATGAGAGCTCTTGAGATCCTAGGATATACTTGATTGATGAGTTGGCTAGCAACGCAAATCTTAAGCCACTCCAAGATCTCTTAGATGAGCCTCAATGGCGATGGGCCAAGGTATACGATTTAAACTTGAGATACAATTGGGCTTAACCAGCAAGAAGTGAAAGGGAAATTGATACTATAGAATACGACACTGGGGGATGTATAATCGAACAAAAACAAGTGGACCCCAAACCATGCAAGCAAAGAGCCCTTAAAGTAGAGAAAGGAGTCAGGCACAAGGACTGTGATGGAACCTAGTTGGAGCACACAGGCACAATCAACTACGAGCATGCAAGTCTAACCCAATCAAGTGATGCACCACTATTGCGAGACTCACCTTCTGAGCTACGACCACCCAAAGAGAGCCCCTCTTCTAGCAAAGATGAAGAGTTTGATTCTAAGTCAGAAGTCTTCTCAGATAGTGATCTTGAAATACTCAACCTCCCAAGACTAGAATCACCAAGGGGGACCTACCTGTCCACCTAAGATGCCGACGGTTAAGAGAGAAATGATGGAAGCTGCCTAAAGTAACACAGGTAGAAGAGCAGCAAAAACCACAAGACCTACCAAAGCGATTCATGAAGTTTAAAAAGGGAGATAAGGTGGTGATCTTGCTGGGATCCAAAGGATAGGGAAAGCAAGCAAAGTAATCAAGGGAACCGCAAGGTCAAAGAGGTCAATTTAGCCAGGGAAGGGGAGACCCCATGACCTGTATTTATAGCCGATGACTTGGCTGAGCAAGATGAAGCAAGTCTCATTACTCTCTTGCAAGAGTATATAGACATCTTTACTTGGTCCCTAGAAGAGCTCAAAGGGGTAGACCCGAGTGTGGTGACTCACAATATGCACATGACACATGCCGCAACACCGATCAAGTAGTGACCATATCCCATGAATCCAAAGCACGCCCATGCCATCAAGGAAGAAATTGAGAAGCTTATGAGAGCAGGATTCATCTATGAAATTGAACACACGGATTGGGTTTCCCCCATAGTAATCGTATTAAAGAAGAATGGAAAAATTAGACTGTGTGTCAATTACAAGAAGGTTAACACAGCTATGAAGAGAGATAATTGCCCACTATCGTACGCCAAGCACATGCTCGAGAGAGTGGCTGGTAAAGAGGCCTACAGTATTTTGGACAATTTTTCTGGATACAATCAGGTGCAAGTGCATCATAACGATAGGCATAAGACCGCATTTGCCACTGAATGGGGAGTCTTTGCCTACATAGTCATGCCTTTTGGATTGACTGAGGTGCCAACCACCTTCCAACAACTGATGTGTCCAATATTCAAAGATATGCAGAGGAAGGACTTAGAGGTCTTCATGGATGACTTGTGTGTTCACTCTACTTGGAGAGAACACTTAGATAGACTCCAAGTGGTCTTTGAATGATGTCGACTATGCCGTCTCTCGTTGAACCCCTTGCAGTGCCAGTTTTGGATGAAGCATGGATGCATCCTAGGACATGTGGTGTCAAAAAATGGCATTGCCATAGATTTCTCAAAGATCAGGGTCATTGTCGACCTTCCATCCCCAATTGATTACAAGGGTGTCTAGTGCTTCTTAGGACATACAATGTATTATTGACGGTTCGTGTTGAACTATGCATTGATTGCCAGACCTCTATACAAGTTGTTGATCATATTCGAATGGACCGAGGGATGCCAACACGCATATGTGAAACTAAAAAAGGCTCTGACCACGGCACCAATTTTATGAGCCCCAGATTGGGCACTCACATTCCATGTGCACATTGAGGCTTTGAAATTTGCCATAGGACCGGTGTTGTGCCAACCTGGTGAACACAACCTAGATTACCCATTGAGCTTTGCTAGCAGACAACTCACTGAGACCGAAATGAATTACTCAAAAATGGAGAGAGAGGGCTTGGCCATGGTGTTTGCTGTGAAGAAATTTTGGCATTACCTTCTGGCTATGCCTTTTACCTTCTTTGTTGACCATCAAGGCTTGTTGTATATGGTTAACAAACCTTGTGCTATAGGACGCATCACTAGATTGCTACTTCTACTTTTGGAGTTTGACTTCTTTGGAGTGGTGCGTAAAGGGGAGTAGCATTACATGGCTGACCATATGTCTCATGTCAAGAATCGCGTGGTGGGGGGACTTGCTCAAGATGATGCGCCGAACACACACAGAATGCACAAGGAGAAGCTCACTCAAGAGACAAGAAGAGAGATGGAGGCCAAAACGTTTTCTTACTGGTTTCTATTTCTTCTTCCACACACTTTACAATGTACACAAAGTATAGATAAGATACAACATAAAGGAAAGTGGCCTACTAAGTCAAACAATGCATAACCGACTACACTAGTGGACTGGCGCTATAACTATGCCAGCTGTAAATAGGTGTAACAACTTGAATATAATAAGTAATGAGTCAGTGGCCATGTGTGAGTTATAATGACCACCAACATGCTAAGTGTAGATGTGTGGACCCATCTAACCAGGTGGTCCATCATCAATGTCCGCATGTGTTGAGCTTGTCATCTCAACACTCCCCCTCAAGCTCAACTGCATCTCTGCAACTCCAAGTAAGCTTCGAAACTTTTGAAGCTTCTCTGTACCCCATGCCTTAATGAAGATGTCAGCTATCTGATCCTGTGTGTGCTGACATACACCAAGTCAATCTCACCTGCTAGTACCTTCTCTCTCACAAAGTGGTAGTGTACCTGAATATGTTTTGTCCTGGCATGGAACACAGGGTTCCTAGCCAATTGTATACTGCTCATGTTGTCACAATAAATGACAATTGGACCTTCCACCTGCACATCCAAATCAGCCATTAACTTTTGTAGCCATACTACCTCACATGCTGCAACAGCAGCACCTCTATACTCATCCTCTGTACTCGACAAAGCAACTGTAGATTGCTTTTTGCTGCTCCAAGCAAGTGCTGCACTACCAAGAGAGAACATGTATCCACTGGTAGATCTTTTATTAGACATACTACCAGCCCAATCTGCATCTGTGTATCCAAACACTTGTACATATGTACCTGCCTCATAGAAAAGTCCATAATGTAATGTGGACTTCACATATCTCAATATGCGTCTGACTGCATCCAAATGTGGCTTTCTAGGTACTTGCATAAACTGACTCACAAGACCAATAGCATAGCTCAAGTTTGGCCTTGTAATGGTCATGTAGATCAAACTCCATAATGTAATGTGGACTTCACATATCTCAATATGCGTCTGACTGCATCCAAATGTGGCTTTCTAGGTACTTGCATAAATTGACTCACAAGACCAACAGCATAGCTCAAGTCTGGCCTTATAATGGTCATGTAGATCAAACTCCCCACTATCCTCCTGAACATAGTAGGGTCTTCTATCTCATCCCCAACATCAGCACTCAACTTTACATTCTGCTGTCTTATGAGCGGTGATCAATTCTAAAACTGGCCGCCGCTGACTTAGCTAAAAATATAGGGGATGACTTAGTTGCTTGCCTTAGATGCTTAGATGCAACTTTCATGTCCATTGCTAAGAGCTATGACCACTTAGACTTGGGACTCTTGGATGAACCTGTAGCGATGGAAATACAAATGCTCCTTTATCCTTGGGAAGACTTGGAATTCATGTTTGTCAAAGCTTCTGAAGCAACTACAGAGCTAATTGCCACCGAGGTTTCACACGAACAAGCACAGCGATAATGCCTCATCACTTCATATGACAAACTCTAGCCTGTGCTAATGATCAAAAGATAGAAGACTTGAAATAGCTTGCAGTCAACAACTCCCATTTCTTGAAAAAATGGTACACTCTTCGTCTCCAATGGGAGCTTGAGGGATGTCACATCATGACAAATGCCGAGCAGCGACGCGCAATTAAAACATCAAAATACAACCCAACTTATGTTGCTCCAGCCTTTTATAGAGTATTAATGGCCATTTGTGCCCAACCCATGGAAGAACATATTCAAGGACACCCCTACTTAAATCACATCCCTACCAAGGAGGAGTTGCACATTGCTAATTGCATGGACTCCAATGACTTCTTGCTCAATGTCCTTACTTACATCACCTAGCTTGGCATCCGACCTTTCGATCAACATGGACTGGTATGATGACATGGAATATAATCCAAACTTTTATGCTTAGCTCATGCAGAAGTAACGCACTATACCCATGCACAACGCGTCCTTTGCACTCTTACCTTCAATCCTAGGAAGGATTCTTCTCAATTCCAAGGGGAAGGGGTTAAGGGTAAGGTAAGGCAAAGGTAAGGGGTAAGGCTAAGGTTAGGCTAAGGTAAATCAAACCAAACACATAAGGAAAACAATAAAGGAAAGGCACACTTTGGTAAGATGGAACAACTTGTGAGTGCGGAAAAGGTCAATAAAATTTGAAATCGATGAGCGTGCATCACAAATTGTGGAGCTATCGAAGTGCTTGAGAGAGGAAGCAACTCAATCGGGCATCAAGGTAAGCTCACTACACTTGTAGAGAGGAATAGTGCGTCGTCTAGGTAAGAGGTAGTCATTAGTGCTCGCTTGAAAGGTTTGAACAATAAGCCGTCAGTGGGTCTTGGTGGTTGTGAGCTTGAGCTCTCCTCTTCAAGAACAACACTCCTAGCTTGCTTGGATTTTGACCCATCTTAGAGTTGTACCTACATGAGCACTCTTTACTACATAGTAAGATAGACACAACCCAAGAAATGCACACAAATTATAGGTATATTGAGGATCGAGAAGACAATCCATCAGCATCTATGTTCATACATCCTCCACCTCTTTCATCCATTCCTTCTTCTATGATAACCATATTCCTTCAAGAATATCACTCTCTTCTTCAATTCATCACCACCAAAGTAATGAATGTAGTTTCAAACTCTACATCAAACCCCACTAGTACTCCTCCAATAGGACCACTACACCATGACTATCCCTAGCATGAAGCATTTGTCATTGGGGCTAACTTCCGTAAAGCTAGCACTCATTGTCTCGGAGAGGGGTAATGTTAACCTTATTATAATAAGTTATAAAAGTAGAAAGACAAAAGCAAAAGTGTGAGAAGTTACTTCAAGGATATATTAATCTTTAGAGCCTTGTCAAAGGACATTATATTGTTTTTTTCTTTTAAGAGAGTGAAGCTCACTCCTATGCACATTGTAACAAATTTTTGAGTTAGGTTATTTAAACCATAGGCAGACACAAGGGTGTGGTACATTAGGTTGTTGACAAATATTTAGCAAACTTAGAGAAAATTATGTCCCTTAGATTATAAGAAAGTGCTTGTTAACTTGAAAAGATTGTTTAGCCATTTTATTTTGAGTGGTTGCAATTGTAATTTTCAATGTTTATTATGATAATCCGTGCATATATAATGAAACAAGGATAAGGTCAAAACACCTCCCCTAGGATTTCTTCAAGACTCTCACCTAGAGTTAAAATAAACTATCTAATCACCTAGCCACTAATTATTTAGAAGGTTTTTTGTTTATGTAAATTTTTCCTTATGATGAGATAAGAACCGAGGGGCTCTGGTTAGGTGTACAATAATCTCATGCCCAATCCTAGAATAGGGGTGTAAATCTATGTGAACCCAATGTAGTGTATCATTGGAAGGCCCTAGATGTATATGGCAGGGTGGCGATCTTGGTTGGTTGTAGCTCTTCAAAGTAAAGATAACATATACATTGCAAGTTTACGTGTTTGCAAAAGAATGCCTTCGTGTGTTCATATCTAAATAGATGTATATACGAGCCTTGTGTAAAGGCTAATTAAGGAAGTTGTTTTTACATTTTTTAATGGCATCAGTAGAATATATGCTTAGATAATTAGAGCATATTTTGTTTTAAGCAAAGGAAGTAGGTGGAGGGATTCCCTAATGGACCACCATCCTATGACTAGGTGGGCTCAATTAGTCAGGTGGCTTCTGACAAATTTAGAACAAAGCTACTAATAGTGATCGTTCTAGATTTGAGTTGTTGTTCCCAATATAGCATCATCTCAGGGGACTAGGGTGAGACTTTGTCTTATGGTTAGAAGGGTTAATGCTCAACTTCCCTCATCTCTCACTCTCATTGAATCAAATGCTATGCTTTCCCATAAATTGTGTTGCGCAATAGTGATCCATCGTAGCTTGATGCTAGACTATTGTTATAAAACTTAGTTGAGTCTTTAGAAAAATGCAATTCCATCCTTGTGGGATGAGGATGGAAGCTTCACTTGAGAGGTACACCTAGGGGATCCTTAATTTTCTAAATCCAAATGTTTATAGTGACCTAAGTAAGGATAGATGGGACAAGTCTCCTAGATAACTATCAAACATCATGACCTAGGACAAGGGGTTAGTATGTTTCACATCAATGCTATGCATCAAGTTTAAAAATAAATTTCTAGAATAAAGACAAGAATGGATTACAAAGCTCATAATTGTCTATTAGCCACCACTGGAAATTTTATGAGCCATTATTATCATAGCATTCAAATAATAAAACAGATTTCATAGCCTAAATACTCTCTTACACTCTTCTGAAACCTTTTGCAAGAGAAATTTCATGATATATTTCCCTTCATCTATCAAATAAGGTCTCAATGTAGCGTTCCCCTACGCATGCATCACTTCTAGCTCATGGAATGGATTTTTGTGTTGCCTTTCTATTAGTTCAATTAAAATGCCAGTAGACCCAATATATGGGATTGTATATGATGTCTCCGAACTATTATATTCATCTTGATTAGGTCAAAAACCTAGAATATGATTTATGGAGACTCCATTGGGTCGAGAGGCTCAACCTTGTATGCCTCTTTGTCTTTTATCCAAGGGACACTAGTTCTATGGTGTACCATGAGAGTGAGACATAGGATTAGTGGATCTATATGACATTTACTCAAAGAATTCTAACTAATCTTATTGTATTTACCCATTGAGAGACTAACTATCAAGTCCCCCAAATATTACAATGTTTTCCTAAATCAATACCATGGTTGATCTTTTATGAGGTGTTGTACGTATGGATTCAAGTGAAGCCTCTATATATAGATAAAGGAAAATATAATGATAAGGTTGGTTTTTCCTCTGTAAACCTATCAAAAAAATTTCACATGATGTTGACCCTTTTGTGAGATTGATACTCATATTCAATATGATGCATAGCATGACCCCCTTGTTTTTTGAACCATGTATCAATCCACACTTAATTATAGGACTATTCCTGGTGAAATGATTTCGTGAAATTTCTTGAAAGGCTCTATCGCCCTTGGGGTATTATGTGGAAATGTGATGTCCTCAACATCTAACACTACAGCTAGAAGTCCAAGGATCTGCATTTGAAAGGTTTGGGTTATAGACCTACCAAAGATGATGAGACAATATCTCCTACCTTCTCACGGTTAAATTTATTGCAAAAAGAGAGAATATCATTGACACTTTCGTCAAGGAAGGAGCATACTTTAATATATTGACCTATAGAACATGAACTAAAATAGGCCAACCAAAGCTTACACTGACCAATTCAATCCTCAATCCCTATGGGAGAAAGTCATATTCTCTCCTAGAAAACATAGAATCCTCACAACTATCGAGGCCGAAAGTCTATCCATCTTATTCCATGTGCTCCCAAACCATGAGGATGTGAGTGTAGAGGCGCGAGCTCACGCTCAACCACCAAGACCCATAGACCACTTATTGTTCAAGTGTTTCAAGCGAACACCTATGGTTATCTCTCACCTAGCTGACGCACCTTCGAACCTACTGGGGTGTAGTGAGCTTACCTTAATGCCCAAAAGAGTTGCCTCCTTCCTCAAGCACATTGGTAGCTCCACGATTTGAGATGCAAGCTCAAGCATTCTCAAGCCTCCACCTCCAAGATCCATCTTCCATAGCCGCACGTGAGACAAGAGAAAAGAAGAGAAGAGAAGAAGAGAGGAGATGAAGGAGAGCTTCATCTCCACAATCCCTCACCCTCACACTTTCACACTCCCTCTCTCAAGCATACACAAGCAAGCAAGAAGAGAAGAGAAGAAGAGAAGATGATGACACCACTTTGCCACACACCAAAGAATGAGCTCCTCATTCACTTTTTGACTTTATATACAAAACCCTAAATCCCTTTTGGGCGGTCATTCCCTTATCCCCTTTTTACATGGTTGTCCATTGTCCTCCTATCTTCCTAGCTCCCTTCCTACCACCCATCTACTTTTATAATTTGCACAGGAGGGAGCCTAACGCTCTTTCACAAAAAATTTTAGGGATGCCTCGTATTTAAAAATGTGCTTTTTCCTTTACCTTAGATTTTGAGGCCACTCTTGCACTTTTTATTGTTTCCCTTCCTACTTCTTCCGTTGTGTCTGATTTCCTTCTAGGCCACCTCTTTTGGCTCTCGACTTGCACTTTTTCTGCTTTTTCTTGTGCTAAGGCTAACATTACTCCCTCCTAGCCTAGTGCTAGTTCCGTGGCACTAATGGTGGGTAGTAGTTGGAAGGTGGGTTGGGTTTAGCCAAATGGCTTTTTTGAGTTGGATGGATCGGCCCTTGGAATTGAAGATGGTGTTGGGGTTGACTCCTCCTTGTTGACACTGAAAATGGATGGATCAGTCCTTTGAAATTGCAAATGGTATTGAGTGGATCGCTCTGGGATGTTGGCGGTGGGTGGACCCATCTTTGAAATTGATGATGGTGTTGATAGATCCCCCTCTCGCCCTCCGAGGTTGTGATGGCACGAACTTAACATGGCTTTTTCCTATTCCCTTCAAGTTGCCTTATCCCTTCACCTATGTCCGTTTAGACTTTGCCACTCACACAGGAGGAAACTCGACACTTCTTATAAAATGAATTACATTGTGCCTCACACTTTCCTTGCGAGAGCCTTCGAAGGTGCTCCCTCATCCTTGAGAGAGCCTTGCTAGAATATTCAGTGCTTTCCTCCATCCTTTGAGAGCACCTTGCTAGAATCTTTGGTGCTTTCCTTCGTCCTTGAGAGAGCATCCTTCATCATTGACAAGACTTCCCTCATCCTTGAGAGGACCTCTCCAAAATATTCGTAGCTCCCCCACGTTTTTTCTGAGGTTGACATATCATGCACTTTTCCTGCTTGAGCAAAATAAGCTTCTTCATTCACTTTTTGACTTGGGCTTCCTTGGTCTTCCTTTGCTTTGTTTCGGCTGCATGGTGACACATCCTGCGATAGCTGTCATAGAAGTTGATGATGATATTCATGGGGATCAGTCTTGGGGGCCGAGAGTGAATTGAGTGGATGATGGGGCCTCAAAAGTTGGTTGGTTGCATCATTCCTATTTATCTGAAAAAGAAAATGTGTACTATATGAGGGCATGTCTACCTTATCGTGTGGTGCATTGTGCTCCTGCTAGTGGAACTGGGAGTTGGGTCAGAACCACAGGCAAGCTTGCGTGTTGTCCCACACTTTAGGACCTTCTTCGTGCATCGTTATAGGTGCAGTGCGCGGCTTAGGGAGACAAGTTTGAAAGTCGTGCCCTTGAGGTGCCCTAAGCATGAAGTGGGAAATGAAAATGGGCTAGGGGATTAGGGATGGAACCGATCGAAAGAGGCCATCAGATGCGCCAAACTTGAGAACCCCTACATGTAGTGGATGTGCCAATGTGGAGCTAACTGCTTTTTCTTATGATTTCCTTATCTTTTCATTTTATTCTCTTCTTTCTTTTCTTTTTCTTTAGCTTTTTAGTTTGTTGTTTGTTGTTGTTTTTTTTTCTTTTGGAATTATATAGTCATGACGAGGGCTAATCTTCGTCATCTGTATTGGGAGATAGTAGAGTTCGGGGCTTACGAGATTTACTAAGGAATTGCCAGCTCTGTAGGTACCCTCTGAGGTTGATGCCAGGAGGCATATTCCACGGTGGATTCCATGAGGTTTTGCAGTGGATTTCGTAAAATTATATTTGTTGCCGGGGCTTATACACAAGGTGGATTTCTTGGGCAAAAAGTCGATGGGGATGCCTGTCCTTTTCGGGCATCTTGTTAATTTAATGTGCAAGTGGGTGATTCCATAGCGGGTGATTCCACAAAATATATATCTAAATTAATGGACTTTTATGAGTTTAGAGTGTGCACTCGTAATAAATTAAGGGTAGGATTGAGTTCTAACCAATTTATTTATTTTGTAGCTGAAAACTACTAGGTATTTACTTTTGTCGGTTTAATTTTATTATTTTCTAACAATTGTGAATGTTTCAATTGATGTGTAGAGCAAGCAGCGGTGGTGTTGGGAAGCACTGAGCGATAGCGTGTATTCAAGTTATTTAGAAGAAATTATCATTTTTTATGGGCACGCATCTTAGGCGTGGCGCTAATATTTATTTTGATGCGCTTATTTATTGAAGTGCCTAACATTTATTTATTATTTTGTATGCGCATGGACGTACGATTTAAATATTTGTTATTGGACATTGTATTTGGGCACAACCCGACTCTTTGGATGCCCAATCGCTTTAATTCTTTAGTGGGACAAAAGTAAACACAAAAGCTAAAGCGTGCTAATTGTAAATTGGGCTATTTTTTGAGCTTGGAGATGAATAATATATCAAATACATGCTTTATGGAGCACTCACACAAGGCATGGGGGGAGATTGTACCCAATTGGTCTTTTGCTTCATGTCGTGCAAGTCTTCTCTCTTGTTTTTTGTGGAAAAGTAGAGTTCTTTTATTCTTGAGGACCTTCTGGTACTCGCTACGCATGCATACAGCATCTGATCTGTGCATCAATGATATTAGAGCGAAGTTGAGATCGAGGGCTTCCAACGCTTACCATCTCGCACAAAGGCGAAGCTCCTGGAACGATCAAGCTCTATAGTCACTCTCGTGGCAATCTGTCAATACCAGTGTGCTCCTGGCAGTGAAGAACCCCCTGCTACGTTGTTGGATCACGAAGGACCGCCGGCCTCTACAGGCGGAGGACCACCCAGGAAGCTCCTATGCAAGTCTTCTTCTTCTCAGAAAGAACACGCAAGAATTTTAACCAAGTTAGAGTTTAAGAAGCTTAACAAAGGTTAGGAGAAGCTTTAGCCCTACGAAATTTGATTATCGGCAACGGGAGTATGCACTGAAGGTCGTCGTCATCACCAAAAAGCTGTCGTCGTCCTGTCATGAATGATTTCGGGAGGTCACATTTTTTTTCATTGGAGATTAAGCTTACTAAATCTTAAAGCCTACTAAGTTACAAAGGTTAAATTCGTCTCCCATAGTGGCTGTTTGTATACAGTTAGTCCTGAACGGGTTTTGACTTCCATCGAAGCCCCTGTTCACACCTGGGGATTGACAGAGTTTAATCTCAGCAAATAGATTGCTACCCGCAGTCCGCACGCACAAATTATCTTCTTGGAAGACGACCGTGATATCAAATTCCGCATCTGCAAAGAAGAAATACTTCAAAAAGCCTTTTTTTTTTAAATAAGCCTTGTAAACCTGACTTTGAGCTACGCTCATCCCGCTAACAAGATTTCGAGTGTGTGAGGTCTTTTGGAATTTTGCAAGATGTCCGATCAAACCATGGAACATTTTATGGCTGAAGGTGACCTACCGGAACCAAGAATGGAGCAAAATTTGGATCTGATTATGATGCAGCTTCAAGAGGAACGAAGAGCACGTTAAACTTTGCAAGCTCAATTGGCCAATCTGCAACGATCTACCGCCGACCAAGATGGACAGCAATCTGAAGATCTTATACGACGTATGATCGATGCAACATTTGAAGCGCAATCTATTCGGAAAGAAACAAAGATAAGTAAAAGAAATTTCAAATTTTGTACTTTCAATGGGTCACACGATGGAAAGACTATACTTGCTTTTATCAGTCAATTTGATGATTATTTTCATGAAGAACAGTATGCTGAGAAAGACAAAATTAAGTATGTCACTAATCATCTAGTGGACAGAACATCCCTATGGTGGATTGTTGTCCGCAAGAGCATTGATTGTCCTACTACTTGGGAGACTTTCCAAAGAAATTTTTGCGGAATTTCCTTCCACCCCAATTCCACGAAAAAGCAATCAAACAATGGGATCTTCTACAACAGAGGGTTCATGAGCCTATTTCACAATATACCGAGCGTTTTTGGAATGCTTTATTGCAACTTCGAATGTTTGAAGATGTACCTAAGGCAATAAATGCAAGTTTATGTCTGGCTTACTTGGACATTTTTATACGCAGGTGAACATGTTCAAGCCAACGACTCTCGAAAATGCAATTTCCTTGGCCTATGACAGTGAATATAAAATTTGAGGATGAGAGAAACGACCACAACAAATTCAAACTAATGGTAACTTTGATTCAAAACAATTCAATTCAAATTTTATAAGATTCAATCAAAATCGTTTACTTCCATCTTCATTCCGTAAATCTTGGACACGACCCCCTGCTTTACCATCAAACACAAATCCAAACCCTAAGCCATCTTTCCAGCCAAATCCCAACATTCCTAAACTTCAAGCTATTACCAATCATGTATCTAAAGCCAAACCCATAGTCTATTACAAATGTCATCAACCTGGACATCTAGCGGCGAATTGTCAAACCAAAAAGCCAGCTGTACACGTCAATTATTTGGGGGCGATAGAAGATGAAGAATATGAAGAAATGCCAGATTTCACTGAAGATGATGACGATATCGGTACTACTTTAGATACTTTACCAGGTATGCCAAATTCCCATTCTTTATTAACGATGAAATGTATTGTGCATGGTAAAGAAAAGAATGTTTTACATGATGATGGGAGCACACATGACTTTATTTTTGCAAAATTGGTCAAAGAATTGAATTTACATACTGTTTCTACACATTATCTCATCAAGGCTGCATTCTTAGGCACTAGATACAATGGAACGCAAGAAGTGCATGACTTAGAAATTAAAATTGGTGATTATATTGAACGTAGAAATTTCTTAGTTGTGCCTTTACAATCTAGTGACATTATCTTAGGAATGCCTTGGCGTCATCAGTATAATCTCGATATAGATTATTCCATGCATTCAATGAAGATTCATTATAATGGAAAACAAATCATATTGCATGGTATGCACACTTTCGATAATTTTCCGTTGCTTAGTCATACACAGGCTAAATGTGCATTACAAAAAGGTAGAAAATCCTACTTAATATGGGTGAATGAAATTGAAGCTAAATAAAATCAGACACATCCTAAGCACGCACAATTTCTTTCACAATTTCAAGATTGTTTTGCTACTAACTTACCACCTAGCTTACCACCTATACGTCCCGAAGATCACAAAATAGACTTAATTCCTAGATCACAACCACCATGTAAAGCACCATATAGACATAAGCAATTTGAACAGAAAAAAATTCAAGCCCAAGTTGAATAATTTTTAACTCGAGGACTCATTAGACCTAGTAGTTCTCCATTTGGTGCACCTATCCTATTAGTGAAGAAGAAAAACAATACGTATAGGATGTGCATTGACTATCGTGCCCTAAATAAGATCATTGTTAAGAATAGATATCAGTTTCCTAGGATAGATGATCTTATGGACGAACTACAAGGATCTGCAATATTTAGCAAGATAGATCTTAAATCTGGATACCATCAAGTACGATTGGACACATCTGATATTCTCAAAACTACACTTAGAACACAATTTGGACACTATGAATTCCTTGTTATGCATTTTGGTTTAACTAATGCACCAGCCACATTCAGTCGTATGATGAATCGCATATTTTTGAAGCATCAGCATTGTGTCATTATTTTCTTTGATGACATATTGGTTTTGAGTAAGAATGAGCATAAGCATTATGAACATTTATCCTTGGTTTTCAAATTATTGAAAGAGAATCAATTATATGCTAATCCTAAAAAGAGTGAATTTTTCCAAACACAAATTGAATACCTAGGATATGTTGTTTCATCTGAAGGTATTAAAGTTGACCCTAAAAAGATAGAAGCAATTTTGAAGTGGCTGATACCTAAAAATATGCACGAATTACGTTCTTTCTTAGGTCTTGCTAGCTTTTACAGAAAATTTGTAAGGAATTTTTCATTACTTGCATTACCTTTGACAAAATTATTAAAGAAATGCATTGTGTATCATTGGTCGAACAATCAACAAAAGTCCTTTGATTTACTGAAATATGCTTTAACTCATGCTTCTGTATTGCAATTACCTGACTTCCATAGACCATTTTTCCTAGTAGTCACTGATGCTAGTGGATCTGGAATAGGAGCAGTCCTTATGCAAGATTCTCATCCCATAGCCTACTCTAGCTGCAAACTTAAACCCTCTGAACTTAAGTATTCTACTTATGATAAGGAATTGCTAGCTGTAGTACAAGCTTTACGTCAATGGAAACACTATTTAATGGGATCTGAATTCATGATCAAAACTGATCAACAAAGTATTAAACATCTCCTTAGTCAACCATAAATATCTGACCGACACATTAAATGGGCTACTTTTATTCAAAGTTTTCATCCACTTATACAATATCAACCCGTGTTGCCGATGCTTTAAGTAGAAGACCGCTATTCATAATATCTCTGTGATATCTTTTGACTCTCTTCTCCCTATGAAAGTTACCTACGACCAAGTCCCTAGTTTTCAAGCTGATTGGAATAAATTAGTTACAAATAATTGGATTCCCATTGATTCATTGTCTTACGCTGATGGATTTATGTTCTATGAAAAAAGATTATGTGTAACTATTTCATTTGTCTTGCATGAAATTTATTGTCCCCCATACCAAGGCCATAGAGGAATTATTTCTACTTTGCGTACACTGATTGAAGATTTTTATTGGCCCCACATGGAATCTAATGTATCTAACTTTGTATCTGAATGTTTAATTTGCCAAAGAGTTAAATGACACCATGGTAAACAATATGGTTTATTAATGCCTTTACCAATTCCAGAACGACCGTGGGAACAGATCTCAATGGATTTTATCACTGGTTTGCCTAACACTAAAGCCAATCATGACATGATTTTGACTATTCTCGATAGGTTTAGCAAGCAAGCATATTTCATTCCATGCAAGAAAACGTTAATTGCATCTCAAGCTGCTCAATTATTTTTGAAATTTGTTTTCACTAATCATGGTTTGCCAAAAGTTATTATTTCTAACCTGATTCTAGATTCTGCAATAATTTTTGGATTACTTTGTTTGCTAATTTAGGAACAAAGATTGATTTTTCATCTGTATTTCATCTTGAAACAAATGGACAAGCAGAAGCTACTAATAGTACCATTTTAGATCTTTTGCGTGCATACACAATTTCAAAACCACAAACATGGGATACACATTTACATTTACTTCAATTTGCATACAATAACACACCACATATAGCTACACACAAAGCACCATTTGAAATTATTTATGGATATAGATTACTTACCCATGTTACATCATTGTCAAACAAAGTTCAAGCTGCTGATGATATTGCTAACATGCGCACTATTTTTCATGAAGTTAAAGATATGATTGGGAAAGCCCAGCAATCATACACAAAACAAGCCAACAAGAAAAGAAAAGCTATGAGTTTCAAAGTTGATGATTATGTTTGGTTACGTATTGAAAAGCGAAGACTATAAAGTGTTGACAAACACCCTGTTGTAAAGTTAGCTCCTAGATTTTATGGACCTTTCAAGATCATTCACAAAATCAATGACAATGCATTTAAACTAGAATTACCACAACACTAGAAAATCCACAACACTTTTCATATTAGTTTGTTATGACCTTTTAGAGGCCAATTACATGTACATCCTGTCTATGAAAACCCTCCTTTGCTAAAAGAAGAAACTGAAATCCTTGAACCTGAAAGTATTCTAGATACTGACTTTATGACCACTAGAACTGGCCGTAGATATTCTAGATATTTGGTTAAGTTTAAAAATCATCCTGTTGAAGAGGCCCAACTAATGGATGCACACTCGAGACCTAAGTGCTTACCCCTCACTGTTGGCTCCACATTGAGCTAATAGCAATTGAGGACAATAGCTATCCCACCCCGAGGGTATGATGCCAGGAGGCAAATTCCATGGTGGATTCCATGAGGTTTTGTGATGGATTCCATAAAATTATATTTGTTGCCGGGGCTCATACACAAGGTGGATTACTTGTGCGAAAAGTCGATGGGGACGCCTATCCTTTCCGGGCGTCTTATTAATTTAAGGTACAAGTGGGTGATTCCATAGCGGGTGATTTCGCAAAATACATATTTAAATTAATGGACGTTTATGAGTTTAGAGTGCGCACTCGTAATAAATTAAGGTTAGGATTGAGTTCTAACCAATTTATTTATTTTATAACTGAAGACTGCTAGGTATTCACTTTTGTCAGTTTAATTTTATTATTTTCTAACAATTGTGAATGCTTTAGTTGATGTGTAGAGCAGGCAGCGATGGCATTGGGAAGCACTGGGCGTGCGCACGATTCAAATATTTGTTATTGGACATTGTATTTGGGCACAGCTCGACTCTTTGGGCGCCCAATCACTTTAATTCTTTAGTGGGACAAAAGCAAACACAAAAGCTAAAGCATGCTAATTGTAAATTTGGCTATTTTTTGAGCTTGGAGATATAATATATCAAATACATGCTTTGTGGAGCGCTCACACAAGGCATGGGGGGAGATTGTACCCAATTGGTCTTTTGCTTCATGTTGTGCAAGTCTTCTCTCTTGTTTTTTGTGCAAAAGTAGAGTTCTTTTGTTCTTGGGGACCTTCTGGTGCTCGCTACGCACGCATATAGCATCCGATCTATACATCGAAGGTTCAAGTGTACTTGGGGAGTGGTGGTGGAAAGAAATGGATGATTGCAGTGTGTGAAGTGGCTATCATTCATATTTTCCAGGAGAGCTAAGCAAAATGAAGGGAGTAGAGTAGCTCACATCATCAATCTTGTCATGGCGCAGCTGTCTATTCCATTGGGATCAAAAAAGAGGGGTGTAAGGCGATGCTCTTATGGCCACAGGGGATTCACTAGTAGTAATAAGGAGACGTCACCTGCGTGCAAGAAATATATGAAAATACCCCTTATCTATCTCCTATTTATGGAACCTTGCCTTATAAAATGTACCTTCCTTTCCTTAAATAACCCCCCTTTCTTACACTCACGTGGTACCATACGGTAAACCCTAGTGGACCCCCCGAGCTTGTGGCACGAGATCTTGTCTAAGTAGTATTCTAAGTAGTCTAAGATAATTACAAGTCGTTGTGAAGGTGGGATCGAGACAAGAAGAGAATTCATCGATGAAGCAAACGATTGAATCATATAGGTCCTCCGACACGAAAATGAGGGCCTCTTCGGGTTTAGTAGCATTAGGGTTGTAGATCCATGGGAAGTCATACCAGCTATGGATGCTTGGGTTAAAATCCACTCTACCCTTCTCGACGATGGCATGAAGGTGAAAGTAAATCTCACACCATACTGGGTCGACAATATCATCCAAATCTTAAAAAAAGGGATTCCAAACCATCTAGCTGAGAAAGCACGACTAAGTGACTCATTTTGCAAATTCAACCCTACTAGTTGATTGCTATCAATTGTATCGATTAGCGCAAGATGATCTTTTAAGAAGGTGTATTTGTGGGTATGAGATATATAGTGTGCTTATAGAAGCACATGGGGGAATCGCAAGCAGACACTTCAATGGAGGCACAACTGCAAGAAAAGTACCCTGGTCCTAGTTGTGGTGGCTCATGCTTTTCCACAATGCAATAAAATTCATTAAGCATTGCGATGAGTGTCAACACACAAAGATACCTACATGAAAGGACAAAATGGAATTCACATGTCATTGCTAGACAGCCATTTGAAAAATGGGGCATCAACTTCATTGGCGGGATTCTTCTCTTTCTTGTACTGTCACGGTGCTACACTTTCTACCAAAAGTCCATAGGAATTTCGCACACTTCTCATAGTCGACAGCTTGGCTGACTACTTCCATGTACTTTTGCAGATGGCATTGTTCAACAATCTGCTTCACTACTTGTTCCTCCATGGCAACATCCTTCAAGTTCAAGATGTGCCTAAACTTGAACTAGTTAAAGGCCCTTGTTTCCACAGCAAGGCCATATTTTGCTAGCTCTTCTCTTGAAAATGGCAAATTGTTGGATTTCTCTTGGCTTGCCATGTTAGCTACCTGTCATGAAGCCATATTCACCATTAGTGCTTTTCAAAATAATTATTTTCTGAGAAAAAAGATCACATGCTTACGGAATTGAAATGCTTAATTATAGGATTAAACTTCTCCCTTAAGTAGTCCATACATCCCAAAATTTATGACCCTTTTTCTTAATCATGAATTGGTTTTGATTTGTTTTCCTTTGGTTTTGAGTTTTATTCTTATTTCCACCTTACCACCTCCCCCTATAGAAAGAGGAAGAATCCTTCCTAGAATTAAGGTTTGAGAGGTCAAGGACATTCAGCGCTTGGTTGCGATGTTTTACTTTTGCATGAGCCAATCAAAGAAGTCAGATTGTATTCTAGATTAGCATAGCGGTTCATGCCTCAAGGATAGATGCCTACTCGAGTGATTATGTGAGAACATCCATGAGGAAGTCACCAAAGTCAATTCAATTGGCAATGTGTGACTCCTCCTCAGTGAGAATTTGATCTAAATATGGGTGCCCTCTGATGTGGTCTTCAAGGGGTCGATTATGAACGGTGGTCAACACCCTATAGGAAGTTGGAGCTACATACGTCGGGTCATACTCTACATGTTGCATCTCGAATCATGGAGCTAACTACTTTTTCTTATGAATTCCTTCTCTTTTCATTCTAGTCTCTTCTTTCTTTTCTTTTTCTTTTGCTCTTTACTTTGTTGTTTATTGCTTTTTTTTTTGGAATTACATAGTCATGATGAGGGCTAATCTTCGTCATCTATATTGGGTGATAGTAGAGTTGGGGGCTTATAAGATTTACTAAGGAATTGCCAGCTCTGTAGGTACCCTCTGAGGTTCAAGCATACTTGGGGAGTGGTGGTGGAAAAAAATGGATGATTGTAGTGTGTGAAGTGGCTATCATTCATATTTTCTAAGGGAGCTAAGCAAAATAAAGGGAGGAGCAACTCGCATCATCAATCTTAAAATGGCGGAGCTGCCTATTCCATTGGGATCAAAAAAGAGGGGTGTAAGGCGATGCTTTTGTGGCACAGGATCTTGTCTAAGTAGTATTCTAAGTAGTCTAAGATAATTGCAAGTCGTTATGAAGGCGGGATTGAGACAGGAAGAGAATTCGTTGATGAAGTGGACTATTGAATCATATACATCCTCTTGTGCAAAACGAGGGCCTCTTCGGGTTTAGTAGCATTAGCGTTGTAGATCCATGGAAAGTTGTACCGGCCATGGATGCTTGGGTTAAAATCCACTCCTACTCTTCTCGGAGATGGCATGAAGGTTTGATTATTCCTCTCGAAGGGTATGGTGTTACAAAAATCCATCCAAGCATCCACGTTTACATCAAAAATGCACCTCCTCCATGTGTGTTGGCACTCATAGTCCTTCATAGCTCTAGGCACTTCAAAAACTTTATCTTGCCAGAATTATGCATCCTCGATCCCCCATAGGGTGGGATTATGCTCTCTCTCCAAGGTCCATTTATCTCCTAGCCGGCTTCCCATAACCTCTTCCACCACCTTAACTAGCAATACTCTGCACAAGTTAGCGGGAAATCAAAAATTAAGATCGAAGGGCCTTCTAATAGTCTCTATTGCTCCCAAATCACAGGTTTGGCATTGAAGCTTGCTAGGCCGTCATCTTGGCTTGGTGGAATGGGCACAATCAGCACCACTACTCGCTTGGCATTCAATCTTTGCCTTGCTTGCTCCACCATCCATTGTGACAGATGATTTTTGATGCCGAGAAGTGCTTAAAAATAGCCAAAAATTACGAATATCAAGGGAAAAATAAACTTCGTCGAAGGCGGTGGTGGCAATCAGAACGATTTTAAGTAACAAGTCTCTAAAGCGCTAGTGCTAATTTTCATGGAAAATCAAATGATGGTGGATAGCTGAGCTGGAGTTCCCTAGATGCAAAACGGCGTCAGGAATCCAACGCAAGTCTCAGATCTCAATTCCGAGGTCGTTTGATCCCCCATTTAATCCCCGCAAGGTTCGCGGTTGTGAAGTGGTTACTGGATCTAGAAAGCAAGAAGAGCATGAGGGAGCCCAGATATGTAGATTTCGATGCACGGAGCCAGCCGTTCAATCGAATCGTGGAATCGGAGTCCGTTTGCACCCCCAAACATGCTCAAAACCCTTCCATAGTAGTGTGAAAGTGGTTTTTTTTAGAGTGGACATTTTATAAATGAAATGAAATGAAACTCTAAATGAAGAAAACATGCAAAAATATGTCGTGATGCAGGGAGGGGCGTTTTTTTGATTGACGCCCCATTTTTGGGGGATGTATGTGCCTCTTAGATACTCAATCATATAGAGAGAGAATGGAAGATCCCTAATCCATGCAGAGAGGACAAGATTTTGATGGTAACCACGTGCAATATGATGAAGGGAATGAAATTCTGATTTTTAGACTTTCTCTCTCCTCCCTCTCTCTCCTGCATAGAGGCTATTCATATGCAAGAAATCAAGAAGAAGAGGGACTGAAGAATGTTTGCCTGGCACTATGATCGGATTGCTTCAAGATGAAGTGGAGGCTGAGGAAAGAGGTTCAGCATTGAAGAATGGTTTTTGGTCGGTCTGTGGGCTGCCCATAATAATTATTAAAAAACCCGCAACATGCAAGGCACGTGGTATGCTTCAATTTCACAAAGAAATTTGATTATTTTTGTTGTTTCATGGTCCAAATGTTGTTCATATGCGATGAAATTTTGTTTGAACCTTGTTTGCATCATGATTGAGGGCTGTAAATACAGAAATACAGAATCCGTGATGATTTAGAGCCGTTATTAATTCTTTAAAACCCGTAAATGTCATTTTTAATGGAAATTAGTGGTTTCTTTTGATTTTGAGTTGGAGAAAAGGGATGGAGATGGGATAAAATTAGAGAAAATGTTAAGTTTCTGTCAAAATGATAAGCCAATACAAGTAAATCAGAAAATATCTATTTTCTATTAATAATAAATAGAGAAAAATAGCAAAAAATGGAGAAATTTAGGTTTTTTGTGCTTAAAAAATATAGAAAAATAAGATTTATGTGTGTGAATGTTTGGCAAGGTTAAAGCATGAGGTTAAGCCTCAGTTTGGCCTTGTCCTTTGTGTTATAGTCCGTGTTTATCGCTTTTTACATACAAAAATGACACAAAACAACCATTTACACCTATGCAACGCAGCAACACCTAAACGGTGAGGGGGAAGTAAAGTTTGTGCGATAATCTAATTGCTAAAAAGATACAAATTCTAACTTTCCTCTTTGTGCATAGCATTTAGGGACCGTTCCATAATTAAATATAGGTGACTAAAAGCACGAAAGTTCCCGTACTAGTCCTTAAAGCAGCGCAGCACGTAACGCTTAGTTAAAATTCTTGAAATGGCTATTTTCTACACCTCACACAGCTATTTTTTTAAATCATAAAATGGTTGTGCACAATAGTCATACACCTTGCATCAAGCATGTCACGTGGTATCTCCTAGATAATGCATTGCACTTAATTGATAAACTTTGACCAACACTGAGAGGACAGGAAACCTAAGCTGTAGGGTTAGACGGGTGCTTCCGTTGGGGAAAGTTTTTTGAGGCAAATCAAAATCTCCTGGAATGCTGAATTATGAAAGAGTGGAGTTTGTGCGAATGTCATATGTGTTAGCGACGCATCTTGGGGCTAATCCTTGAGGTGTAGGAGAGTCGCAGTGGAGCCGTGGCAATCAGTCGAGAGGTGCTTTCCTATGTGTGTATTACGAGGCATTACGCCTATATGTTATGGGATTTCCCTCTGAGGAGAAGGGAAGGTGAACATTGGACTACATATTGGATACAAACGCAAAATCATCATAAGCATTTAAGCATTTAGTGCAAAGTGAGTTTTAGACACTCCTGGCCCGCGAGGCCATGTGGTGGGGTTGTCTATCATATGCATGAGCTCCGGCTAGTGCCATAGCCAGTGCCGGCCCATTTTAGGTCCCATCACATTTCCTCTTCCTCTTAATCTCTACTTTTCTTTCAGCAAAGGTGTCTACCTGCTGCTGGTGTTCTTCTGGGTGTGGGGAAGAAGGCTGTGGGACAAGTTCTTCTTCGTGAGGTTCCATGTTAAAGCTTGTTCTAGCCTCTTCTCCTTGTTGGCCTATGCCTGTTGTGCCCCCTCAGTGAACCCTAGTGCATGGACTTCTTGTGGGGTAAATCCTACTTGCAATAGATAGTTCTGTTAATCTTCAAGGCCAAGGCTAACACCCACGGGTTATGTTGGCATCTATGGGCCTACTCTCAGGGCCCTACATGCAATCCCTAGCTTCTTCTTTGTGGAGTCTATGGCCTCCCCTTCCTTTGTTTGAGTGACATCTAGGAGTATGTTCAAGAAGGCACATTATTGGGCTTCGAAACTCACTTGGGTGGCCCCTTCTTTGCTCTTAGCTACACTTTGTTCTTTTCCACCTGAGCTGCCAAACGGTGCACAAAAGCTTTGACTTTTCTCTCATTATGGTTCGCCTAGTCCTCTGCTCTCTTCTCCATTTCATCAAGGCTTTCTCCTTGCCTTTGAGCTAGTATCATTAACCTCTGCTCTTGATCTTTGATCTCTCTTTTCAGCCTATGCTACTCCTCCTGCTTCGAGATTTCCTCTTGCTTCAATTTCTTGATCTCCTCTCAGTACCTACATGCCCTTTCCTCTCTTACCATCTCTAACTCTTCTACGGCTTTATGGACCTTTTCCATCTCCCCTTGTAAGTCTTCATAGAGCCCTACGAGCTTGTCATTATGGCATCACGGGCTCACTAGGGCTTGAATCTGTTCATCCAGCCTTGCCTGCCACTCGATCACTTATCTCCCTTTGGCACATGGATACTTGACAAGTTTTCTCTAATTGTGACGCACCCATGGCCTCCTTTTCTGCCTCTACTTTGGCCACTGCCATATTCTTATCTTCCTTTGCCTTTTCCACTTGCGAGAGGAGCTCCTTCACATTTTCGTCATAGTCTGTAGGTGGCAGCTCTATCATGGAGATGGAGGTTGTGGAGGTTTCCCTCATTTGCTTGTCTTGTGATCCTCCCTAGACCTGACATTTTGTTACTAGCGGTATTTTAGTTCATGTTATAGGGGTACCCTCTCCCATTCCTTGGGCCATTTCCTTATTAACAAAGTACTGTGCCTATGCCATGATGTTAGTAGCATCCACTTTGGCCTTGGAGCTTGGTGCGGATATGATTGTGGGAGTGGTGGGCACTATGAGGGTAGGGGTGGGCTCAATTGGGACCTTGCCCTTGTTGAGATATTTGCAATCACACATAATGTAGCCTCTTTGTATGAGGCAGTCTGGGCTTAGGACATGTAGGTTGCAGTAATCCCATATGCACAGAGAGGGAAGATTGCTACCCATCCAACAACTATAAAGCATTGTACTTGACTACTGCTTTTCACATGGAATGAATACAATGTCATGATGCTTTGTACTTTCAGTTAAGCATTTTGTCATTGTCAGTCATACACAAGATTGTGTTTATGAGTCCAAGCTTCCATCTTGGAGCCTAATTCACTTGTGTAACAAACAGTGTCTGTGTCTCTATCATCATGAGTTCACTCTATGCCTACAAGCTGCCATAGCCATGCTCTAGATCCTGCTCATCTTGACATGGTATCAGAGCCCAGTCAGGCATGGCATTGCTTCTCCAGCCTCTCTTGGTTCCTCTCAATCTTTATCGAGCTCAGTGTGAGTGTATGACTCCAATTTCTCACTTGAACTCCATAGACATTGTTTGGCAGCCATAGCCAGATAGGACATACAACACTTGGAGCTTCTATATCTTAGAATACAGGCCAAATCAGCTCATGCTTCCTTCTAAGGAATAATTTCTCACATCAGGGCGCTTCATCTTGGCACAAGCAACCCTGACATTGGCCTTTCTACAGCCCAGCATTACGTGATTTCACCATCGCTATCCAGAATTGTGCCTGCTCATGTTCGTACTGCTGGCGTGCTACGTGCACATCACAATCTTGCCTAAGATCATAGGGCTTTGGAAGCCCATTAACCAAGCTTCATTATCATATAAAAATTTTTGGAAATGGTTGAGGACACAATGCACACAGACTGAAAAACTAGGGCTTTCCAGAAACCCTAAAGTTGGCAGCCATAGACAACTTCTCAAAAGCTTCAATTTTCTTCATTTTCTCTCTCCTCTTGATACATTGAAGCTGCTACCACTCTAATCTAAGCTCCCAACTCGGTTTCTAGCAAGGGTTCATGTAAAATTTATCCATCAACATGCACTCAAGTTGAAGGACAAGACAAGCATCAAGAGTCAAGTCAAACTCAATCTCCTCCTATACTTCATCTTCTCACTCTTTATTTACTCTATTTGGCCAAGCCAACTAATATCACTAAGATCTACTGATCAGATTTATCCATCACATCAGCAAGGAGGGGACTCTAGTTGAACAAGTTGAAGGGGTCACATCAAACATCAAGCAACAAACAAGCATCAAGAATCATCATAGTGTTTCTTGATACTCTCATAGTGTCTTTTTGGCACTACCCTCATTTGTGTCCTTTGACTCATTAGATTTCAACTCTTTTTTTTGCTAGTCAAAAATTCAAAGATTTGAAGTTGAGTTCCAATGCCAAACACAAAGTTTTTTAAGTGGGTGCTTCTTAATAACATGTATCTTATGGCTCATTTACACTACATAGAAGATGTTACTCTCCCTACAGGAAGACATGGAGCTGCCTATATCCAAATGCCATCAGTGCATCCATTTGAAGACCTTGAAGACATGAAAGTGCAAAAGTTTGAAGACATTTCCGCGGTCTCAAAGATTGTACCTTTGCTTGAGGGGGACCATGAAGAAAAGAACTAGATGACTAATGCAAGCAAAGTCCATGAAAATGATGACCATGAAGAAAAGATCAAAGAGAAAAAGAAGAAGAAGAAGAAGCAGAAAAATCATGAAGACTCTGAAGTGGCAAGCAAAGCGAATAGCAAGTACATGATCAAAAAGAGCAAGCTAGACTACTCCGACAAGAAGACCTACGATGAATTGAAGATCTATGTCAAGAGTAATGTTGAAAACTGCAAGGGCCTATCGGTCCTTGATCCAATTTTTTACTAACTTCTTTAGCCTTGTAATGTCTAGCCCAAATGTCTTTACCATAAGCTTTTAAACTCCTCATGTAGCCTTGTACTATAGCCTCTGTAAGGCCCCTGTTACAGCTTCTAGATGACCATCATGTTTGTGGTACCCACACTTAGCCTTTTCTGCAACAGCCTCTAGTGTTTTGCCATGTTTATGGTGTGCCCACACTTTGCAGGTGTTACTTTCACTAAAGCCTCTACACACTTTGTACTTTCTGGTTGTGATTGAGGAGGGGTGTTGAGATATTTGCAATCACACCTAATGTAGCCTCTTTGTATGAGGCAATCTCGGCTTAGGACATGCAGGCTGCAATAATCCCATATGCACAGAGAGGGAAGATTGCTACCCATCCAACAACTATAAAGCATTGTACTTGACTACCACTTTTCACATGGAATGAATACAATGTCATGATGCTTTGTACTTTCAGTTAAGTGTCTTGTCATTGTCAAACATACACAAGATTGTGTTTATGAGTCCAAGCTTCCATCTTGGAACCTAATTCACTTGTGTAACAAATAGTGTCTATGTCTCTATCATCATGAGTTCACTCTATGCCTACAAGCCGCCATACCCATGTCTCTATCATCATGAGTTCACTCTATGCCTACAAGCCGCCATAGCCATGCTCTAGATCCTGCTCATCTCGACAACCCTTGCCTTCTTTCACTGTGGTTGGCATGATCTTTGGCACTTGTGTGCTTGAGGTCGGGCCTTCATCTCTAGACGAGCTCATGGTGCCCAACTCATCCTCTCTGCATAGCTGCTCTAGAGATTGGCGTGTTGCTAGAGCCATGTCTTCATCTTCCTTCCTTTTTAACTCCTCCTCTTCTTTTGCTTCCTTCCTTTTCCCCTCCTCCTCAAATTTTATTGATTCTTCCTCCAACCTCTTCAACTCCGTTTCTTTCTTCCTCCTCCCTTCCTCTTCCTTCTTAGACTCTCTTTTAGCTTTTTGTAAGTCTATTTTTTCTTTTTTCCTACCTTTTTCCTGCTTTTCTCCTCGGCCTTCTCTTGCAAATCCTTCTTCTTCGGTTTTTTGGGTTTTTATTGGGTACTTTGCATTCCTCATTCTCACTCACTGTCCTTTCACTAGAGTGTTGTTTGTGGTGAGGCGGTGACCTCTCTGGGGTTTCTCCGACTCCTTCTTCATCCTGTCCTTTCCCCAATGCTTCCCTTATTATAGCTATCAAGACGCCACCGAATCCAATGGTAGAGGCCTTTGACAATGACGTTTTTCTTTTTGCCTTGGTAGTAGAAGACTCTCTTCCTACTGGCCTCCCTCTTATTGTCAGTGCTTTTGCTAGACTCAATGGTCTTCCGCACAAATCCATTTAGGTACACTTCATCAAGGGATCTTGCTCCAATGCTCTCTAGCATAGGCACATTGACTCATCTCATTATTGAGTTGTATCTATGGCTAGAGAACAGTGCGTGTATCATTTTTCCTTGGAGCTAGATTTTGGGGTTGGAGATGTCTACCAAGCTGATGCCATCATTTGTGTGGACGATGACCTTGTCCATTCCTAACATGGCTTACACATCTCTCTTCGATCGCCTTTCCACTTTCTCGGCTAGGTTCAATTCTTTCTCCACCAATTATGGGGTTAACTCGATCTAGGCTTGGTGGGATTCTTCTCTTTCTCGTACTGTCATGGTGCTGCACTTTCTACCAAAAGTCCGAAGGAATTCTGCGCACTTCTCATAGTCAAATGGCTTGGCTGATTGCTTCCATGTACTTTTGCAGATGGCATTGTTCAACAATATGCTTCACTACTTGTTCCTCCATGGCAACATCCTTCAAGTTCAAGATGTGCCTAAACTTGAACTAGTTAAAGGCCCTTTTTTCCATAGCAAGGCCATATTTTTCTTGCTCTTCTCTTGAAAATGGCAACTTGTTGGCTTTCTCTTGGCTTGCCATGTTAGTTGCCTGTCATGAAGCCATATTCACCATTAGTGCTTTTCAAAATAATTATTTTCTGAGGAAAAAGATCACATGCTTACGGAATTGAAATGCTTAATTATAGGATTAAACTTCTCCCTTAAGTAGTCCATACAGCCCAAAATTTATGACCATTTTTCTTAATCATGAATTGGTTTTGATTTGTTTTCCTTTGGTTTTGAGTTTTATTCTTATTTCCACCTTACCCCCTCCCTGTGGAAGGAGGAAGAATCCTTCCTAGAATTAAGATTTGAGAGATTAAGGGCATTCAACACTTGGTTGCGGTGTTTTACTTTTGCATGAGCCAATCATAGAAGTTCAAATTGTATTCTAGATTAGCATAGTGGTGCATGTCTCAAAGACAGATGCCTACTTGAGTGATGTATGTGAGAACATCCATGAGGAAGTCACCAGAGTCAATTCGACTGGCAATATGTGACTCCTCGTGATTGAGAATTCGATCTAAATATGGGTGCACTATGATGTGGTCTTCGAAGGGTCAATTATGAACAGTGGTCAACACCCTATAGGAAGTTGGAGCTACATACGTCGGGTCATACTCTACAGTTTTGATTGCATGTCTCTGTTCAGCGTTTGTCATGACATGGCATCCTTTTAGTGCCCACTGAAGGTGAAGAGTGTACCATTTGCGTAAGAACGAGGAGTTGTTGTGTGCAAGCTGCTTCAACTTCTCAATTTCCTGGTCCATGGCAAGGACTTTGCTCTTGTTATAAGATGTGATAAGGCATTGTTTGCGAACTTTTTCAATGGAATGCTCGATGACAATGAGTTCCTTGGCTTCTTGGGCAGCTTTAACAAACACAAATTCCGATTCCTCCCATGAGCAAGGTAGCGTTCACACTTTCATTGCTAAAGGCTCGTCCAAAACATCTAGGTCTTGCCGATCATAGCTTTTTAGCCAGCATGGTAAACGTGGTGTCCAAGCGTCTGAGGCAAGTAGCCAAGTCATTGCATGTATTCTCAACTAAATCGACGACCAAGGCTAAAATGGATCTCTCCTAGTAAGAGGGTCTAAGGCCAGCAGGTGGCTTTGGTTTGGTTGGACTTGACAGTTTAACAGCTGATGGGTGTAGCTTTGGTTGCGGTTCCAACCGAGGGTGTGGCCTTGGCATACTAGGTGTGGTCAGTGCAATGGGTGGTGCACTACTAGGTGTTGGGGCAGTGGTTGGGGTACTAGTAGGGCAAGGTTGAGGTGGTTTATGAGTAGCAAACTGTGGTTTGGGTCGATGGACTTGTTGAGTCTCAATGGGTTTAGGTTTTGGAAGGGTAATGGACCCTGCAACCAAAGGCTTTTATGACGCTGATGATTGATTTGTCTTGATGCTTCTTGTGGTCGTGGCGTTTGAGTAGCATCCTTGGTTGTCTTGGCTTTAGGTACCCAAATCTAGTTATTACCCTTGTAATGGCCTTGCACTTGCAATAAGTCCTTGGGGATCCATCTCGACTTGACCGTTCATCGATGCATGTAGTTTCTTCTAGGCCTCCTAGGTTTCGAGGGAACGTTCCTAGCTTTGTGAGCATGTGGTTGGGTGCTCCTAGGTAGCGGTCTTGAATGTTTTGGCACCCATTTGAGCTAGTGTTCAAGGGTTTTAGCTTTGTGGTCAGCTTTTTGCAATGTTGAGGTTTGGCAAGTGGTGATGAATCACGACCCCCCTCCTTAAGCTTAATGGTGGGTTTCTCTATCAATGACTTTGCAAACTATGATAGACTCGCGTAGTCCTTGCTAAAGGCTATAACAATTCGTGCATTGCCAATGGCTAGATGGATGCATTGTGACTGGTAGTCAACATTACAGTGGGCCTGCTTCTTGAAGTTTCATCTTGATAGTGATTCTGAGCCTGCAATCTTTGTGTTTGGAAACACATAAAAGATCATGGGCAAGCTTTCAAACTCGATAGAGACTGAAACTTTGCACTTTCCCAAAAGTGCATATGATTGGCCACACCAAATGGGTTGAGTTTGGCATTTGTGGGCTCTAACTCTGGTTTGCCAATTTGAGTCCAATGATCATGATTCAGGATATTAAAGTTAGTGCCCTCATTGATCAATGCATCAATGCCATGTGTCTGATGGGTTGTAATGGTCATGCATAGGTAAACGGAGCTACTGCTTCCTCATCCTCTGCTTCAATCTTGGTAATGGTGGCTACTTGTACATTGAAAGGGGCTTCTAGCATCGGGGGTACGTGAAGTGGATGAGTGGCGGGGTAATACTTTTTTATGTGGCTGCCATTAAAGAAGCCTATGCCCTCACCTTCTAGGGTTTCGAGTTCCACATTACCAGTTCGGCTTATGGTACAAACTCTAAAAGGTCCTAACCCCCTAAACTTCATTTTTTGCTTATGTCCCTTCATTGAGTACAACAATACAAAGTCTCTGTGTTTGAAATGTTACTGCCTAACATGTTTGTCAAACCAGCTCTTGCATCGTGCATTTTCGTAGATCAACACATGAGTGGCTAGATGTCGAGTTTCCAATAAGCGTTCTAGCTCAACTAGATGTTCCGTCCATGCTTCCTTTCCCTCCCATCTCTCTTGAATGGCAATTCTCAAGCTAGGGATGAAAAATTCTACAGGTAGAATTGCATCCATGCTCTATAGGTCAACTCAAAGGGGATCTGTCCCATAGCCATTTTATAGGCTATCCAATAGGCCTATAAGGTTGCCATTAGCTTGTTATCCCAATCGCTGCGCGAGGCAAACTACCTTGGTTAGGACATTTACCAGAATCTTATTTGTTGATTCTACTTGGCTATTTGCCTGAGGGTAGTCGGAAGAGGATTTTTTATGGATGATCAGGAAAGTGGACAGAAGATGAGCAACCACCTCATTAATGAAGTGTGTGCCTTAATCACTAACAAGTTCGATGGGGCAGCCATGAGATTACCTACTCCTATAAGAATGATGCGGTGGTTTGTGCATCGTTCTTCTTGGTGGCTCGAGCTTCCACCCACTTTGTGAGATAATCAGTGGCAACGATTATGTATTTGGCTTGCAAATATTGAGTCACGAGGTTGATAGGCCCAATGAAGTCGATCCCCTATTTCTCAAATGATTGTCGTGCTATGATGGGACTTAGCTCCATTTTGTCCTTGCAAACTGACACCTTCGTTTGTTGGTACTTATCACAGTGTTTCACAAATTGTGCCGCATCTTGGAAAAGCATGGGCCACCATAGTTTAGACGCAACACCTTGTAGGTTGTTGTATCTCCCACTGAAGTGTCCTCCTACAATTCCGTCGTGGACCTCAACTAGTACATCATGCATTTCATGCTCACACACGCATCTCCACAACAATCTGTCTTGCCCTAGTCAATAGAGTTGGCCTACTATTAATTGATAAAGTTGGATTTTGAGAATGAGGTGCCTCAATCGTACCTTTTCTATGGGTCGGTTAGGTAGTCCATGCTCCAGCACTTGGACTATGTTGTCTGCCCAGTATGGCATTAAGTCGGCTCTAAATAGTTCTCTTTCTCTAGATAGGGTGAATAGATGTGTGTCAGGCAATTCGTCTCCAATGCTCTGTCCAGCAACTTCTCCCATGGGTATGCGAGACATGTGATCAGCCATATAGTGTTTCTTTCCCTTGCGCATGATGATAGAGAAGTCAAATCTGAGAAGCATAAGTAACCATCGAGCTATGTGTCCTATAGCATAGGGTTTGTTTACTAGATATAGCAAGGCTTGATGGTCAAAAAAGAAAATAAAGGGAGTAGCCAGAAGATAATGCCAAAATTTCTTTATCGCAAACACCATGGTTAACCCCTCTCATTCTGTTGTGGAGTAATTCATTTTTGTATTCGTGAGTTGTCTATTAGCAAAACTCGCTAGACAATCTAGATTGTGGTCACCAGGCTAGCACAACACAGCTTCAACTGTGAATTTCAAAGCGTCAATATGAACATGAAAAGTTACATTCTAGTATGGGGCCCTTAAGATTGGTGTGGTGGTTAGAGCCTTTTTCAATTCCTCATATGTAAACTATCCATTCGAATATTATCAACAACTTGTACAGAGGTCTAGCAATCAATGCATAGTTTAGCACAAACGGTCGATAGTACCTTGTATGGCCAAGGAAGCACTAAACTCCCTTGTAATTGGTTGGGGGTGGAATATCTACAATAATCCTGACTTTCAAGAAGTCAGTGGAAATGTCGTTCTTGGACACCACATGCCCTAGGATGCATCTGCTCTTTACCCAGAACTAGCACTTTAAGGGGTTCAATGAGAGACAATATAGTCTGCATCATTCAAAAACTTCTCAGAGTTTGTCTAAGTGTTCCTTCCAATTGGAGTGAACACATAAGTCATCAACAAAGACCTCTAACTCTTTTCTAAGCATGTCCTTGAATATTGTGCACATGAGCCTCTAAAAAGTAGCATGTATGTTAGTCAACCCAAAGGGCATGACTATGTAGGCAAAGATGCCCCACTTAGTGGCGAAGGTGATCTTGTGTGTGTCCTCAGGTGCACTTGCACTTGATTGTATCCCGAGAAGCTATCCAAAAAATTGTAGGCCTCTTTGCCCACTACTCTCTCGAGCATGTGTTCAATGTACGGCAATGGATAATTGTTCCTCTTGGTAGCAGTGTTCACCTTCTTGAAGTTGACGCACACTTTGATCTTTCCATTTTTCTTCTTCAGCACAATCACTATGGGAGAGACCTAGTCTGTATGCTCAATCTCATAAATGAATCCTACCCTTAGTAGCCTATCAATTTCTTCCTTGACAGTGTGAGCATGCTTGAGATTCATAGGATACGATTGATCGATGTTGCTTTGGGGGTCATGGGGATATTATGAGTTACGACACTCGGATCTACCTCTTTCAGCTTATCGAGGGACCAAGCAAAGACGTCCATGTACTCTCGCAAGATAGTAATGGGACCTGCCTCCTCCTCGATCAAGTCATCGAAAATAAAGATAGGTCGGGGTGTCTCTCCTTCCTTAGCTAGATTAACCTCCTTGACTTTGGTTGGTGGTCATTCTATTGGTTTGCTTGATTGCCATTGTTCTTTGTCTCCTAGCAAGATCACTACCCTATCGACTTTCTCAAACTTAGTAAATCGCTTTGGCAAGTCTTGTGGCTTCGTTTGCTCTTTAGCATGTGTATCCCTAGGCTGCTTGTGTCATTCTTCCTTCAACCTTTGGCGCCTTAGGTGGACTGGAAGGTCCCCCTTGGTGCGTCTGGTCTTAGGTGGTTGTAGCACCTTAAGATCACTATCTGAACTTACCCTCGACTCAGAATCAAACTCTCAGTCTTTGTTAGAAGACTGAGTCTCACCTGGTGTTCATAGTTTGGATGGTGACTCTGTCCTAAACACTAGTGAAGCACTTGGCTGGCAATTCCTGCTTGTTCGTAGTCAATTTCCCCTATGTGCTCCAGCTAGGATCGATTGCAATCCATGCACATGACTCCTCTCTTGATTCTAAAGGCACTCTTCCTACACGGATTGGAGTCAACTCGAATTTGTTCTATCACCCTTCCCTCATTGTCATATTCTACCGTATCCATCTCTCCTTTGCTTCCATCGCTAAAAGAACAGCAATCCTTGTAATCTTTGCTAGAACCATCCCTCTCTTATTGCTTGTCATCTCCTAGGTCTTGATAGGGCCTTTCCTTCTCGTCGGTGACTAAGGCCCAGTTGTACGTTAAGTTTAAGTCGTGCACTTTGGTCTATCTCCACTTAGGTTCATCCAAGAGATCTTGGAGAGGTTTAAGGTTAGCAACTAGATTGCTGGCTAGCTTGCTTGTCGTATATTCTAGGACCTCCAGGATTCCTCGCTTGTTACTTGGGATGTGGAGTTCAACAAGGTTGGATCGTCCATTCGAGCTTTTGGCCATCATGTAGATTGGCACTGAGGGTGTGTTTCTAGGCTTATCAATTGTCTTAAGCAACTCACTCCTACTCCTCACTGTCTGAGAATGGCAGATCTATCGTGGTGAGCACATGCATCCAATCTTGCTCATCTTTGTGACAGGGGGCCAGCCTAGCAGGATATCACAATCCACTCCCTTCATGACTATAAAGTCAACAGAGAATTGGATCCATAAGATCTTCAATGGCCAATTCTTTAATACTCCAAATGGTTCCACTTTGATTCCATTGGCTAGGGTGACATTGAACCGAGCATTCTCAACGGGCAGGTTACCCCAGTCCTGGAGTACTGTGTGGCTCAACACACTAACTCCTATTCCCATATCCAAAATTCCCTTTCTCATGGTGTCCCCTAGAGCTAGGATCGGTAAGATTGCATGCATTTTGGTGCCTTTCCAAAAAGCATGGACATGCAAGGACTGGGCACTGAGTGCAGCGTTAGAATGGGTATCTAAGTTACCATGTCATGATCGTGTAGATCAACTATCCCTTGCTCCATTGGTCCTTCAACCCACTACTTCAGTTCTTTCCATAGTGTCGGATGTTGCCTAAGTAGATCTCCTAGGCTTAGAGTCACCAAGGTGGTCACTAGTGTGTTGAGGAGGTCATTAGCTGCTTACCTCTCTCCTAACTCTGCATTTCTTGGCCAATGGCCCTGACTGGTTTGCTAGCACGTAGTATGTAGGTTTTGTTTAAGTGGCACTGCTTGTGGTACGGTTGCATCCCCCCTTGACTTTGGTCATGGAGATGAGGTTGGTGTGCTTACACTTGAGAGACCATCAATCTCATCTTCCAATATGGGTTCAGCATCCTTCAAGTGCTCCTGGGCTTCTTTCACCCACTCCTTGACCTTTTTGATGGCCTCAAGTTGGCACTTCGGGTTGGCGTACTCCCCAACCTTTGCACTCCCCTTCTCGGTTGTCTTTGGAGCTTACGTTTTTGCTTTCACGTTTGTCACCTTTTTTTTAGCAAGTAGTGTCATGGCACTTGCCATTTCCTTTATCCTGAGTACGTGGGCCTAATTTTTTGCTTAACGTTGAAACTCTCCTAGAGTTTCTAGCATTACTCTTCTCTTGGGTCAAGCTCTTGGAGCTTCTCTCTTTGAGCTAGTCATCCACTCTAATCGCCTTGTCAAATATCCTAGCTAGCGCATCTCGCTACAAGCTTGAATTGCCTACCAAGGCCTTGTAGAGCTCCTCACTTCGTATCCCATTGATGAATACTATGGAGATCGCTCTTTCAATGCGTTGCTCACCAATTGGGATTCTCTTAAAGAGACTTTGCATGTGGATGACATAGTCTTTGATGTCCTCCTTGTCTTTCTGCTTAACGTTCATCAGCCACGCTAGAAGATTATCGGAGTACCCACGCTCAGAGAATCTCTTAATGAAGAGACTCTTGAGGTTGTTGAAGTCAGTTTTCTCAGTAACATCCAGACTCGTGTACCAGGTCCTACCCTTATCTCCGAAGCATAGAACACAATATTAGTGAGTTTGGGAATCTCCTAAATTTCATTTTTTGAATACTAAAAAGGTGGCACTGGGATAACATGCCCATAAGTTTCTCAAATCTATATTATGTGACCTATCATTGGAAGCGCTTGAAAAATGGAATCTATTGAGCTATAGAGCGCTCGATTTGGAGTTATAATATTCAAGTTATGACAAATACAAATATTTGACCACGTGTCCCAAACTTATGGAAAATTCCCATATTCCCCAAAATGGTGTTACAGACCAAAAGCTTGTGAACTCTGAGTGAGATCGATGAAGCCGTTGGCCTTGCAGACTTGCTCGAACTGCTCTACGAAGCTATATGGGTCATCATTTGGCTGGTACTTGTCTAATTACTTAGCCACAATAGGGATTCTTGATTGGCTCTTAGAGCCCTGGTTATCTCCTAAATGTCAAGAATCGCATGGTGGGGGGACTTACTTAAGTTGTTGCACCAAACATACACTATACGCACAAGAGGAAGCTCACTCAAGAACATAAGAAGAGAGATAGAGACCAAATACTAAGTCAAACAGTGCATAACAGACTATACTGATCAACCGGTGCTATATCTTTGCCATCCGTAGGTAGGTGTAGCAAACTAAATATAATAAGTGATAAGTTAGTGGCCATGTGAGTATCATAATGACCACCAACGTGCTAAGTGTAGACGTGCAAACCCATCTAGCCAAGCGGTCCATCATCAATGTCCACACATGTTGAGCTTTCCTACCTATTTTTTATTTCTATAACCTCATTTTTTTGTGGGTTATACCTACAAGTAAATTGTCTCTTTATCCCATGAGTCCTCAAGAAGCCACTAAACTCATTAGAGAGATACTCTCCCCCTCCATCTGATCTCAAGCACTTAACTTTCAAGCAAATTTCTATTTCAACAATTGCCTTGAAAGATTTGAAGTGCTCAAATATATTACTCTTTTTCTTCATAAAATATACCCATAGCTTCCTTAAACAGTCATCAATAAATGTGACAAAGTATTTACTGCCACCAAGAGATACATTTTGTGTGGGGCCCCAAATATTTGTATGTACTACATCAAGTATATTTCTGCTCACCTCGCTGTCATGCGAAAAGGGTTGTCTCACCTACTTACCAAACTGGCATGCTTCACAAACTTTATGAAATTATGCAACTCTAAAAGAAGGCAACCCTGTAACCAACCCTTTAAACTACATTAATTTTAGCGTTTGCACATTTGCAAGTCCAATACATTTATGCTATATTTCAATGTATGCAACCACTCCTTTTCCTTAAGCATACATAGCAGCATCCATTGCAAGAATTCGAACATCTAAAGTGAACATGTGGCCAACTCTACTTCCTTTTGCGACCAATCTGCACTTATCATTAAAGTCTTCTACAAAACAACCTTTTGTATTGAATCGAACCTGCAACCCTTGCTCTACATTTGGCCAATAGACACTAGATTCTTTGTGGTTGATGGCACATGTAATACATATGTCAGACTCTTTATTTGGCCATCATGCAGGACAAGGGAACCTTTTCAATGTGTGAAATTGGGTGGCATGAATAATCATCCATTTGCACATAACTTGGATTTTGTAAGTCCTAGATCTCTCCAAACCATTCAACATGACTGGTCATATGACTAGATGCACCTAAATCAACATACCATATGTCATCATGTGTCCCCTTTTATGTAACTGCATTCATCATATGTTGCATGACAAATAGACTCTCATTTTTGTCTTCATTCTGTCGTGAAGACAATGCATAGTTTCCTTGTTGCAATTTACCACTTCGAATATCATCCTTCTTAGCACAACAATGGGCTACAATATGACCTATTTTGCCACAATAATGGCAAGCAATAGCAAAATTTCCAGAACCTCTGTTCTGCCATCCACCTCTTCCTCTAGAGCTCCTCTACCTCTAAAGTTTCCTCGGCCTCTTGAAACCTGTATTTCACCAAATTGTTTATTGAACCTGTTTTGCTGGTTATCGCTAGCATATCCCATGCCATGGCCTCTCGAAGAGGATCTACCACGTCCCCTTCCTGAACTTGAGTAAAATGCTTGGACCTGATTACTATTTCTTTCAAATGCACCCTATATATTGATCTCTTCGATAATCATGAGAAAAACCAGCTCATCAAAATTTGGAAGTGGCTTCTATATGTATACAGAAGTGACAAACGATGTCCATGCCTTCTCATTATTAAGGCCACTCAAAGTGGATGAAACTAGATCATCATCATCAAGCATTGCATCAATCGTTGCTAAAGCATCTGCAATGATCCTCACCTTCAAAACATACTCATTGATAGACATTTTCCCTTTCTTCAAGGTATTCAACTCTTGCTTGAGTTGAATATTCTGTACCTTTGTATTTACAGAATATATATTCTCAAAATTTTTCCAAGCCGCATGTGAAGTTTCTGTGTTCCTGATATGTCCCAGCATAGTATTATCAATGACTGTAGATAGCCAATATATCACCTTTTTGTCTTTTGTATTCCATTCTTTCCATGCCTTTAATTCATCTGCAGTCGAAGGGATGCTCAGCTCTAGCTCCTTTAATTCATCTACAATTGGAGGGATACTCAGCTCTAGCTCATTTTCTTTACCTAAATCAAACTCATAAAGGCCCTTTCCAATGAGCAAGTTCGTCACACTGAACTTTCATGAAGGGTAGTTGTTATTGTCCAGTTTCTCAATAATGGGATTTCCACTATTCTCTGCCATTATCACAAAAAAATAATACAACACAGCAAGCTAGTCTTTTGCAATCTTTCACAACAAGTGCACAGCAATACACCAAGCAACCTTTTTCACTGATTGCTCAATTGTACATGTAATCTCAACATGTTTGTAGATAAATCTCATGTTTGCTTCCTAGCAAACACCTCAAAAATCATAGATTCAAAATCTGTAACCTGTGCACCCACTTTCAATCAATATAGCCGAAATCACAATATACCGTGAAACTATTGTCCGCAACCTTGCGGCTCTTAAACGGGGCCTGAAACGGCCTCAGATACCCAAAAAAACTACAAAATAGCCCTAAAGGGCTGATATGCAGAATATACAATGCTCTGCTTGTACATCAAATCTCATAGCAATCTAAGATTTTCGCTCTACCCTGCTTCTGGTGCCTCCACATGCACTATTCAAGAGAAAGAGTGGAAGAATGGGAGAGCTTCTTACCCTTTTCTTGCTTGCTCGAACCTTGCTTTTTTTCCTTCACTTCAACCTTCAAAATCAGCCTCTCTTAGTGGCGCCACTAAGAAAGAAGAGAAGAAGATGAGTCCACTTTCCCAAACACCAAAGAATGAGCTCCTCATTCACTTTTTGACTTTATATACAAAACCTTAAATTCCTTTTAGCCGATCATCCCATTGTCCTCCTATCTTGCTAGCTTCCTTTCTACTGCCATACTTTTACAATTTGCAAAGGAGGAAGGTTAGCGCTCTTTTATAAAAAGTTTTAGGAGTGTCTCACATTTGGAAATGCACTTTTTCCTTTGCCTTAGCTTTTGGGACAATTCGGCCATTTTCCTTTGTGCTTCTTCCGTTGTGTCTGATTTCCTTCTAGGCCACCTCTTTTGGCTCCTGGCTTGCACTTTTCCACTTTTTCCACTTTTTCTTGTGCTAAGGTTAATAGTGAAAAAGAAAGTACTTATTAGTAGAGCTTTCAACCAAGCAACAAAATGTAAGGTCAATTATGTAGTACAATGGATACATCTAATGCTTTTAAATGTGAGAATGATTATAACTTTTAGCAATTATGATCTAGCCCGTTCTCAAGGGATAGGCAAAAAGAAAATCTATTATTCAAAAGAGATACCAACTAGAGAGAGAATCAATGAAACACTTTAGGAGCTGCTTCAAGAGCACAACAAAGAGAGAGAATCTATCAATGTGATTATTCTTCAAACAAAAAATTGACAGTGATACCCAAGATATAAGGCGGACTTGCAAAACTTTTAGGAAACCACAAAAAAAGCCCAAACTTCATTGGCAAAGACATAAGCATAGAGCTAGTATGCAACAATGGGTTTCACAATCCCTCCTACTTGCTCAAGGGTACTATGCAGGAAATCATTGGTTGTGACTACCCCAAACCACTTGCAAAACCACCTCCATTGCACTATACACAAGTTCCTCCTCAACATAAGAAAAATATATATATACATAAACCCAAGCCTACGAAGAAACAATCAAGGAATGCAATACTGACTACGATCCCTAAGAACAAGCCATCTATAAGTGGATAGGATAAAGCCCCAAAGATGAAAACTAAGCAAGAATAATTGCTAGCACCCATAATTAATATGCCTAATGAAGAAGAGACTATTGAGAGACTCTACTCTTCAAAACAAAGTGCAATTGACCCTTTGCAATCTAGAAATATTGCTCAACAAGATCTAGGAATGCCCCCCAAGAAGATAGAAGAAAAAGAGATCCCTAATGAGTAGTCCAATGATGCAATTGCAAAACCAATTGAATCCACATCATATCCTAAGTCTACACCTTCGTTATCCAAGAGAAAGAGAAGGAAGCACAAGAAATAACAACAACATCAAAAAATTGTACAAAAGCCAAAAAAATATAATCCAAGGAAAAGAGCAAGAAGTTGATAGCCTTGACACACCCACATGTCCATTCCCACTTCTCCCAAAAACATTAAGCCAATGAATGCTTCTAAACATTCTAAGGATTTCAAGCAACGAATGCTTCTAACTATCGCAAATAAAACTTGATCCACTAATAAGGAAGAGTTTGATGTTTGATCAAAGTGCGGAAACAAAATAGTCATAACCATTAGTTATGACTACACCTATCACATTCAACAATAGTCAATACATTGGTAGGTGAATTGGGTAGTCGGCCTCTAACAACCCCCAAGACAACACCACAGGATAAAGACCAAGGATCTCCCCTCAACAAAACCCACGAAACAACACCATTGAACATATGATCGAAAATTCTCACTCCTCACAGAGACTTCAACTCAACGCTTAAGCAGTTTAAACCTTCAAGCTGAGAATTACCTTAGAGAGAATATGATGCTAAAACAACCATGGCTAAGGCTTTAACAATACAGGCTTTCAAATTCACAGAACTCCTATTTTTTTGGGATGGCAACCCCACGCAACAAACTGCCCCACAAAGCATGGTTGCCTCAAGCAATACAAAATCAGTTGTGGACCCTCTCTATTCTTCTTTTCTTAGAGCACACATAAATACAAACCAAATACATAGGTAACCAAAGCTTTATACGGCAAATTTTCATGACAACTCAACTGCTATAAGCATTTCACTGTTGTAGACAATCCATTATGGCATCAAAATAGAGTTTACACTGATATAGCAATGGATAATCATGATAACTTTCATAGGAAACCAAGTTGGTGACGTAGATGCTGTTGAATTCACATGTTTCCTCATAAAGCACAGAATTTGTCTCATAGAGCATTACACAGAACAATTCATAACTTTCTAATCAAATCTCAGATTATCAAGCTTTAAAAAGGAAAGTTATAGCTCTCTTTCCAATCTATAACTCTCCAGACCAACTTAAAGCCAAATTCTTTGATCTATTGTCTTGAAACAACTCTGTACAGCCTACAATCCTAAATTTACAACTGCTCTATATAGCAAACACAACTTCTCTATTCCAAAAGCACAAAACTTGCAAACAGGAAGACACTTTCTTTGATTTCAAATTGTCATTTTAGCATACCAGCAAAGACATCTCAACATATCCTGCATTGATAAAGAGTTGTGGGAGCTTCAAACTTTATGAACTTTGATTCATCATTTTCCTAGCTGCAAATCCTTCTAGATTTCTACTCACTCAAGTCCATGCATTCAATATCTACCCATAATACATATTCTGTGCCACATACCCAGTTTCAAATGTAGAGACCCTTTACTTCCATTCTTCTCTCTTGTACGGGAAGCCTTACGCAAACAAGTAACACGCATCACTCTCAACACGATGAAAAACAGCCCTCTCTTGTCTTTCACTCATAACCATACCTCATAACAGATCTCTATACTATGTGCCCCACGCAGTAGTAGAAGAAAACAAGACAAAAGGAATACTCTTATTACCATCATCTGAAAAGTGAGAACTTGAATCAGCCCATTGACTTCAACAGCCCTAACATCATGCTCCACGGCTTCAATAACTTCAGGTTCATGGTCTCTTTCTTCTAAAACCTTGTTATTCTTCTTCTGAGCTTTAGATTTCTCCCTTCTCTTTAGGCTGCAAGATTCTTCTCTCCCTCCCTCTCTCTCTCTCTCTCACGTTGATTCTCTCTTGTGTCAATCCCCTCTCTCCCTTTCTTCTTTTTTTTAAAAACTTGTGTTTTTGCTTTTTCCCTATTTTACTAAGCTACCCCTTGCTTCCCCTTAGTTTTTAGATGGCAGACATGCCCCTTGCCACATAAAATTCCACTCGGGGACTCAAAATTAGAAGCGAGAACACGTTCCATTCTCTTCCTTCATGAGACGCATGTCTCAAAGCTGAAATATCACAACCACGTGTGGAACATGCATGGTACCATTTGGGATTTCCATTTATCAACCCGACTCTCACTATGGGTAGGTAATAGAAAGAAAAAAAATGATATTTGCATGTGTTATCCCACTTAACTCCATGCATCATCATGTCCTTGGTCGCTCAATTTCATCCACCAATGTCGTAGCCAGGGAGCCTCAGAATAAACACAACAACTATGAAAGCACACGCAATCCTACACTCTTGCAATCTTCCTTGTCTAATCCTAAACATACTGCCATGCTAAATCCCAAAGAAATATTGAAGACAACTTATTGAAGATCCCAAAGAAATATTGAAGATCCCAAAGAAATAACTTGGGAGGAGCAAGAACATCTTAGTAAGTACTATGATGGGCTTTTGAACAATCTTTAATGGCACATGTGAGATGAGGAAGTCGAAGAGCATTACATAATACTTGCATTCAATAAGTGCTTTGCTAGCACAACTTGTCTAAGATAGGAGAATTAAACCAATAAGTTAAAGGACAAAGCCAATTTTAGAAACATTAGTTTAATGACCAAGTTTCAATGGCTAAACTTAGAGGCCAAGGAGCAACAAGCCATACGCTTCAAAGAGACCCGATCTATATATCCCCTACTTCATTTCTTGTACTTGTTACTATCTATGGTAGGAGCCATTCCAGACTATCCCTTTCTTAAAAAAATTCTAAGGAAAGAGAAACTACATGTTGCTAGCAAAGTTGGACGAGAAACATTACTCCTCAGCATCGGACAAGACTTATCCTTCCTTGTAAAGTTCTCATCGCTACTTGACACATGTACTATATCACAATATAACCTTGAGTTCTACAATTTTCTTCTAACATCTTGGAGTCACACATATTCATAGATTGTAAACATGTACATAAATTAAACATGGTTTCAATAATTGCGTACATATCAATATAGACAAGAAAAAAAACATCGCACACCTTGCAAGGAATGACCATCAAAAGCAGAGGTAATTAGAATGAGGGTCAACACAACTGAACTCAAGTCAATGGTACTTCTTCTAATAGATCCCTATTAATAAAGTTTGGAGCATTTTGTGCATGTACTCTCATTTTTCTATCAAGTGAATGTAGGACAATACAAGTGATGACATGGGCTGATGTGTCAAATGACAAGGATTAACTTCCCTTGGAAGAATTACCAAAAGCACCACCAAGCAATTGAGACCTACCCAGTACATATCACTAGAGAAGACATTAAGAACCACATCTACAAAGATCATACTCCATATACACGTGTAGGTACTCTCTTAGCTACTCTCTCTACCAAATACTAATGACAAGACAAGCTTCTATCAATGGCAAAAGCTCCTTCGTCAACCAAGCCATAATTTCCACAACATCCACCTCAAGTCCCATAAACCACTCCATTCTTACTTCTTCGATATCTCTTCCCAAGAGTCTCCTAAAGCCTCTTGAACTTGCCATCATGTTTCTCACATCCAAGTTGGAAAGTCATTCAGTATTGTATTATAATCCAAAAGAAATAACAGAATACAAGAAAAAGAAAAATATGTATGTGCAAAAATAGTATTGCACCTAGGGGGTCCTTAAGTTAGGTATGCCCAATGTCCTTGGCCGGCAATCAGTACCATTCCTAAACCCCTGGCCTTGCTTCCTATTCCCCCACGTAAAGTCAGGCGGCACATCAAGGGTAGTACATACGTAGGGGAAGTCTTGACTCCCCCTAGACTTGTCTCCCTAAGTCACTCACACAAGTTCTTTTGATCTTTTTCAACCTTGCATGCCATTGCAACAATATAAGAAGCACAACTTTAGCAAGTCAACCACGTATCACTCAATGTTACAATCCTACTCAGCATTTTAGTCTCTATTCATTAAACAAATCCTATATCATCACACTCACGATTGTGAATCCCATAGATCTCACTATACTTTAAGGTTCTTCTCATGATGCCCCATGGATAGCAATTGTTGTACTTCCCATTAGGCACCAGGTTGGGTCACTTCTCTTCTTCTTCACATTTTGTCTCATAGATCAAATGCTTATGGATCAGATTGGGAGATATAGAGTAAAGGAGGTGGATCGAGTATCTCCACATGGATCATGGAGCCACCATCATGCCTTTGTTTCATGGCATTGAGGAGAAGATAAGGCGATGTGTTTACTATAATCTCATCGATTTGCTTGATCCTACTTTTATATGGTTTGAGAGAGAAGAATGGATAGATCAATGAGTATGAAGAATATATACACTATGTGAAAGGTAGCCATTGCCAAATTGGATGAAGCACTTGAAACAATAAGTCTTTTATCAAGTCTGGCAATCAAGCTTGTGCAAGCTTTGACATAGTCCCTAACTACACAAAGCTCAATCAAAGGTTGAGATGAAGGCAATGATGCATGAAAGTAAGAAAGAAAGCAATAGGTAAGAAGCTATTCCATCTTATTTGATTATCTTGGAATATAGCCACAAGAGGCTCCTGAGGCTAGCAAGACTGCAATCGACAATTGCAATGAAAGTGCATGCATGAAGAGCAATGTATACACTACAGATAAATCCTTTATGGCTATCACAGTGATTTTTACCATTTGAGGTTGTTTTGGCCTCCGTTCTAGTCCTATAAGTTGGTTGAAAGCACTTTCTGGATATGTTGTAAATTCAGTTGAGCTTTTCATTTACAAATACAAAGGTTATAGATTTTAGATTCGTAAGATTTTGGGTGTTTGCTAGGTTGCAAACATAAACAACATCTAAATGTAGATTGCATATTGCAGTTATTGTTGTACAATCAATAAAAAAGGCTACATATTTTAGTTGTATTGCATCAATTATTAGCTTGGTTGTAGACTACAGGTTTCACAAGGTTGCTTGTCCTGTCAAAATATTTCGGAATTTCAGCTAGATTATCGATGCGGAGCTTGATAACAATAATTCTCATACTTGGAAGTTTAGGATGACAAGTTTCTTGAAAGGCAAAGGCATTTGGAAATACTTTGAAGGAGACATGGCAGTGGTACTCAAGGAAAATGCTACAACAAAATTAATAAAGAATAAGAAGAATCAAGGGCAAACACATGGTAAAGTAATGTATTGGCTATCTCATAGATAATATAATGGGCTACTTATAGAAATTTGAAACACTCATTATTGCATGAAAGAATTTGCCAATGTTGTTTGAGGTAAACACAAAGGCCAAAAAGCTAAAGCTCAAATTAGAGCTAAATCAAGTTGAAAGAAGGAATTGTCCATCAATGAATATGCATTAAAGATCAAGAGTATTGTGCAAACTCTTGGATATATCAATATAGCAATTGAAGAATATGATGACGATGATGTGTAAGCATGTTTCTAGATGTACTTGGAGATAAGTATAAGAGCTTCAAGGTCATCTATGAATACCAAAGATGATATCCCTAGGTGGTGTCCTCTGTCACATCAATCAGCTCCATATAAACCAAGACTATAGCATCTAGATGGGGTTGTGGCCTTCTGACTTCTTTGGGTGTTGCTCATGGTGGTGACAAAGGCACATAGGTAGATGGTATTGAAAGGTTTTTGTGTGTTATGTAGTTGATCAAATTTTTAACCATCTCTACTCTAAGCAAAAAAAATAAGGTTGTTATCAGTGTAATTTTGCAAGTAATTACACTGCAGAAAATCCTAAAAAGTGAGGCTAAGTATAATCATTAATGGTATGTTAGGTTAATTTAATCAAAACTAAACTTACATTACTTGTTTGGAGCCTGAGAAAATGCTCTAGGAGTCGTTTGGCATTGTAGCAAATTATCCACTCACAATTGTAGTCATCACCTTGCTCTAATACTCTGTAATTCATTATTCGTGTATCCTCCAACATTTCATGGTCTTGAATGATAGCCTCAAAGCCTTTGATAAGTTTCTCAAATGATATGTTTTGATAAAGGATAACAATGTTAGTGTCTCTGTCTCTCTCTCTTTCTCCCCCTCTCCCTGTCATGGACTTAAGGAACTTACTTCTTCACATTATGATGGTATTCATATGTTGAATTGGCAAGAAATCATCTCCTTATGGCAATGTCAAATACTACCAAGCTATAATGAGATCTACAAGGCAAGAAGGAGAACAACAATATTACCCAAAAATAGATTTAAGATCTCATAGAAAACATATACCAAAGAGTTCCTTACCTTTCATGGTATGTCTTTATAAGATACTATACAAGATCCAAATTACAATCTCTGTACCATGGCCACACATCCATAAGGGATGTTCTCTCCTAGATCAACACCGTAGATAGGAGAGGATCTATGGTAAAAACCTTATCTTGTTGATCAAAAGGAAGATTTACAAGAATTAAGCTTCAAAAGTAAATAAACAATAAGTTTCAAGTCATCTACTTACAAGAAAAGCATGAGAAATTTTTTAAATGTCATAAGTTAAAAATATACCTTAATATGGCATTCATCATACAATTATTAACATCCTTGTGGAGGTCTGCAAGGACTATGATATCCTCACTAAAGGGAAAGGCACTCAATTCCTATTGTTGGTGCCACCATCCTAACTATTTGGCCCTAGTTCTAGGTTGCAATGAATGCTTGGCCTTGACCCACAAGGATCAACTTGTGGGGTGCTACAAATCTAATAGTCATTAACAAAGTTCTAGCACTTAATTCAAATGATCACTTTGTAATCAATCGAGATTGAGGACATGCCAATCAACACACTTGGTTCTTAGTAGCGAGAGATGAGGGGGAGTTGGGCTTGTCCCTCTATCCATGAGGCAAAATCTCATTTGTGTTCCCTTAAAATGGTGCTTGATTAGTTCTATGATCATACCCTAGAAAAGTCATTGAACAACTCTTTCTTAGAACTTTCTAATTCTAACACTTTTTTAAGGAAAACTCTCAGCTTATCGAGACCACCCAACCATTAAGATGGACCTGTCGGGGATCCGCCCTCCCACTTCCCTCAAAGGTGTATTTTAGCTTTTTAAGCACAACATGCTAGTTAGACTGTTTGACACAAAGAATACAGTTTCCTTATTTAACCTTTTACATCGGGTTCTTTTCACATTTTCTTAGTGCATGTACAAAAAGATATGAAATCATTTCTTTCCAAATAGTTGTGTTGATATTTTAGATATTTACATTAGTAGATCCACTCATAAGAGCTAAGAATATCAAAAGTCTTCCATACTGGAGGGCATTCACCTAGCCCAAAGCTCAAGCTCCTGATGCATTGCCACATCATAAACCATATGAATTGCATCCTCTGTGCTAGGACCAGCCACCACGAAATTATCATTACTATACTAGAGTCCCTTGGTTTCGCATTGTTGTAAGAGGGAAACTTTCAAATAAGACACCCTGTCTAAGCATAGATCAAGCATCCATAGATAGGTCAAAACTAGCTTGGATGTAGGAGTCTCCAAACATTGCCATTGGGGAGATGTAATGTTGATTACATCCGCCCTTCATCTAGGAATAACTATTAGTGGTCAATTTTTAGAATCACAACAAGGCTTGTTTCAAGACAAATGCTAATCAATATTTCCCAAATAGTATCTTATATTATAATATTTTGAGACAAGTTACCACTCTTCCAATGAATGAGAACATTATCATCTTTCAAAGAGTTAAAGCACAACACTTGTGATAAGTATTCGTTATTCCCATTCACGTTAACCCAACTCTATCTATCTAACTTCTTTCATCATGTGAAGGTCTCAGTCTTCTATATTTACTGTGATTTTTTTTATGAGTTTATAGCCCTAAGTTATCTATAGGTGTTTTGCCTAGGACCCTAGGTATTAATGAGACCTTAGTCTTTCAATACTTACAACATCACATTACTTCTTAAGAAGACATTGAGCTGGATAAACAATAAAATTTTGGGAGTATTTTTTTAGGTTTTTTATGTTTATCGAGACTTCATTTCATAATTATAAGGAATATTTCTTTGTAATCTCTTTCCCAATGACTAATACTTACACGCTTACATATTGAAGAGTTATAGGGAAGATTATAGATACCTAAATCCCCTAATATCATACTTATGATTTACCAACATCTTGATTTGTCTTGTTTTTGTTTTAGAAGGAATTTCTTTTATCTCTTCTTCTAATGAATGGATGGGCATTTAGAATACAAATCACATGTTTGTTTTGTTATAACCAATAGCATGTTGATCCAATGTGTTAGTATATCAATCCCACTTATTAATGTGAGTAAGAACTAGGATCTAGTACACTTGCTTTATGTTATGACCCAACCATATTAATGCAACAAGAACTTACTCCTCTTACTTTTCTTTATTACATCGTTAAGAATGCATGTAATTCCCCAAGCTATAACTAATCCATTGTTCCTTCGATCAAGCCCTCATTTAAACATTTTATTCCAAATTACTTTTTAGGTAATAACTCATGTACAACCTAGATTTAATGTGCAAAAATAGTTTATATGAATACTTAATATAAGTTGTGCATGAAAAATTAGACATTCAAAATGCATCTTTGATCATTTTAAAATGATAGTATTATTAATCTTTTTTCATTTTTTGAATTGATTCACCTTACACTGATGAGAAATTCATTAAAAGATATCTTTTTTACAATACTAATTTAAATTTAAAATTTAAACAATTCTCTTTGAAGATAAGGGCATTAATTTCTTTGCTAGAATTACTATTTCAATTACAAAGAATTGAAATTATATTATCTTTCAATATGTTGTTCTTGTAGATATATTTTTCCTAGTGTTCAAAGCAATGAGTGTGCATGAGAGGAGTGCCTAGTCATGTATATTCAAGGTGTTGGTGATGTTAGCTACGTCTATGGCCATGTTATTAGTTGTTGATAATGGGTGCACCAAGTTGAATGGTCATGCCATATCAAACAACCTTGCCATGTTGAGCCTCTTGCATGATAGCATCGTCAATATGGATAAAGAAATGGGTGGATATAGAAAGAAGGGGATTTGCAATGAATTCAACTTTTCTTTCTTTCTTTGCTCTCACTCTCTCTTTCTTAATGTTTTTTCTCTGTTGTCTTAATTCTTGGAATGGATTCATCCCCCATCTTTCTTTTTCATCATCTCACCTTGGCCTCTATTTATAGTCGTGGGAAAGAGGGGAGGGATCCTTGTGAGCATCATAGGATCATGAGGTGTCATACAGTGGCAAGGGAGGAAAAGGGATTTTTCTAAGGGGGCTTATTTGTCATCTTATGAACAATTTTACTTTTGAGTTCCTCCCCCAAGGGGTCCATTAGTCCCCTAATTATCTAGATTTATAAGGGGGTGAGTTGTCAATGACAAGAAAATTTTCCTTTTTTTCATTCCAAGGAAATTGAATTAAAAAGAAAAGGGGGAAGAATACATTTTATTTTTGGAGGTACTGAGGAGGGGGAGATTTTTGTTGTATTATATTGTTTGAAAATGAAGGGGAAGCAATGTATAAAATGAGGGATGGGGGAAGAGGTCTAGTCCTCTCTCTTCCTTCTTTTATACTTAAAAACACTAACTTTCATTCTTCTCTCTTTTTGTTTTCACTTTGAAATTTATGGAACTTCAAAATAGACGGGAGGAGAGGATGCCACTCTTACTCAAAAAGGGGGGAAATGTCTTTGATTTAGAAAATATTCAAGGTGGGAGAGAAGGGGCATGGGAGAGAGGAGAAAGAAAAGGCATCTTCATTTTAAATAAAGGAGAGGGGAGAATTTGATTGAAAAATGAGGAGGTATGGGGGCATACTTTGATTAAGAAAATAGGAGAGGGAGAAGCACGCATTTTGTCAAGGTGAGAGGGGGGAGATTTGATGTTGAGAGCGAGAGAGAGAGAGAGAGAGAGAGAGAGAGAGAGAGAGAGAGAGAGAGAGAGAGAGAGAGAGAGAGAGAGAGAGAGAGAGAGAGAGAGAGAGAGAGAGAGAGAGAGAGAGAGAGAGAGAGAGAGAGAGAGAGAGAGAGAGAGAGAGAGTGTGTGTGTGTGTGTGTGTGTGTGTGTGTGTGTGTGTGTGTGTGTGTGTGTGTGTGTGTGTGTGTGTGTGTGTGTGTGTGTGTGTGTGTGTGTGTGTGTGTGTGTGTGTGTGTGTGTGTGAGGGGGGAGAGGGGGTAGAGTGATTTTAAAAATCCATTATATATGGGGGAGGGGGCCTGAGTTTGTTGGCCATGCCCCTCTTTCTTTCCTTTCTTTTTTAAAATTTCTTCTCTCCAATCTTCTTTTCCTAAGGTTTTTTAAACCTTAAACATCCCCCCCCTCAAGCCAAGTTCGCATGCATGGAGTTTTCATCATCTCCAAGTTAAGTGTTCAAGACTTCGCATGGCTAATATTGAAGTTTATAAATGTTTAACTAATTGCATAGCTTATTCATGACTTTTTTAAACTTCGAAGCATATGTGAAAAACAATTATTTTTCCAGTAAGATTTTTAGAAAGCCTATATGAATATCAAGGACCTATATATTTTTCAAGCTCATCAACTTTTTGGATAACCCCCCCCCCTCGTCGACATTCTACCTTTGGTAGGGATTCGCATAATGTGAGGGGAGGGTTAAGATTTTAGAACCCCACCCTTCTCACATTGTGCACATACTATAATGTACACAATGTGAGGGGGAAGCCTAGAGATTTTGAAAAACCCCTCTCCCTACACTTCGACCAAAACAACATACCAGAAAAAGATTGAAAATTTCAAAAGGGCCCCGCTTTGCATTGTGTGGAGCCTGGACCTGCCCACAATGCAAGGAGAGGGTGCTCTTTGAGCTTGTATGGGTCTTGTTGCATTGTGCAGGTACTTCACGAGTGGGAAAGACTCACCATGGAAGAGCACCAAGAATAACTAGGATGAGAATTATATGAAGCTTAGACAACTGTACAATGTGTGAAATGAAAATTTAAATTTCAAATCTAAGTTATATAAGGCAATTGCATGTCCAGATGTCACTCAGCGCCATGTTATCTATGGGAGCTCACACTCGACCGCCAAGGCCTACGAACCACTTATTGCTTCAAGCTTTTCAAGCAAGTGCAATGGCTACCTCTCACACAGTCGTATGCACTCTCACACACCTACGAGTGTAGTGAGCTTACCTCCATGCCAATCGAGTTACCTCCTCCCTCAAGCACTCCGGTAGCCCCACGATCCAAGTGCAAGCTTCAAGCAAGCTCAATCCTCAAGCTCCAAGCTCCAAGCTCCATTGTTGCGCATGTGAGACAAGAGAAGATAATAGAAGAAGAAGAAGAAGAATAATAATAAGAATAAGAATAAGAATAAGAGAGAAGAAGATGGAGAGCTTTTCCACCACTGTCTATCACCCTCACACTCATTCCCTCACTCCCTCTCTCAAGTACAAGCTCAAGCAAGCAAGAATAATAAGAATAAGAGAATCGGAGAGCTAGTTTTGCCACGCACAAGAATGAGCTTCTCTATTTACTTTTTGGCTTTTACACATGCCTTAATCCCTTTTAGGCATCCACCCCTTTTTTACATGAATGGCCATTTTAGCCTAAGTCCTCTTTTCCTATTCCCTTCTATTTAAATTGTGGCTTCACCCATGCCTGTCTACTCTTTACAAATTGCACAGGAGGGAGCCTAGCGCCCTTTTACAAAGATTTAGGGGTACCTTTGCATTTGAAAATGCGCCTCTTCAATTTTTACACTCGCCTTGGGTTTTTAAAGTGTCTTTGTACTTTTAGCTCTTTTCCCTTTTATTTCTGCTAATCGAACTGCCTTTTTCCACTTTGCCTTGTATTTTAAAATTTTATTTTGTTTCCTTCTTTTTATTTTTTGTCTTCCTTTCACTGGGATTAACATTACCCCCTACTAGTCGAGTGCTAATCCCATGGCACTTGTGTGCTTTGTTGATGAGGGCTCAGGTGGTTGAAGAGTTGTCATGGAGGTTGATGATGGGGCCTTGCAGGGATTGGACATGGAGAAGAATCATATGAAAGTGGTTAAGGTTGCAGAGGTCGAGAGTGGATTGAGTGGGTGACGAGGCCTCCGAGGTCGATGGGTTGTTGCAGTTGGTTGAATTCACTTGAAAAGGGAAAGAAGGTGTACTACTAGGGGGTGTGTCTACCTTGCCGTGCAGTGCATTATGTCCGTACCAATGGAAGTGGGAGTAAATAGCAAGCAAGTCTAGGGTGTTGTCTCACACTTGAGGACCTAGTTTGTGTAAAGGGGAGGTGCAGTGGGTGTAGCTTAGGGAGACATGTCTAACCATAGGCGAGTGTGACCTCCCTAGGTGTGTCATGCCCTTGATGAGCGCTAAGTGTGGAGTGGGGAAACAAAAGGGCTAGGGGGTTAGCCGGCCAACCGAGGCCACTAGATGCACCTAACTTGGGAACCTCTATGTGCAGTGGTCGTGACACTCCGATGTTATAGTAGACTTCATTCATTCTTTTCCTTTTTCTTCATTTTCTATTTTCTTTGCTTTTTTCTCTTTTTTTCTTTTTCCTTTTCCATTATTTTCTTTTTCGTTTTTGTACAAGTAGGAGGAGACAAGCTAGATGTCATCCTCATGCTCTTTAGGAGCTTCACGTAGGGGCCTAAGGGATTTGCTAAGGAATGCATGGCTAAGCATGTAGTCCTTCTAGTTAATCCTTACATTGAGTGGGGTAGTAGAGAGGAAAGAATGGTTACGTTTCAAGAACCTACTATCACTCATATCTTCTGAGAGACTCATGAAAAATGTTGGCAAAAGAGTGGGCCTTGACATTAAGTGGATCATTGCATAGTTGTCTATCCCTACATAGATGTCAAAATAAAGCAGTGGTGGCAGGTGCTCTTCTTGTGGTACTGGCCTTTGTTTTAATAGGAGTCGCAAGAGACAGAGGTAATTACAAGTGGTAAGGAAGATGGGGTCAGGGCATGCTATGAACTCATCTAGGAAGTGGGTGATGGAAGGTCGGAGGTCTTGAGCTCCAAAAATGAGGCACTCTTCAGGATTGGAGGCATTAACATTATAGATTAAAGGGAAGTCGTACCTGCCATGCTTCCCTTGGTCAAAATCCACACTATGGTGCCTCCAGTAAGTCATGTAGGTGGGGTCATCCCTTTCATATGGTAGCCTATTGTAAAATGCCATCCATGCCTCAAATTGTTGTCCTAGATCCTTTGGCACGATTTAGGTTGGGCTTCATAGCCTTTGACCTTTCCAGGCTCTTCTATGACCTTATCCTCCTAGTATCGAGCAGGCTCTCTTCTCCATTGTGTGGATTTTCTTACCCTCTCATCTAGCCACTTCTTTCCCATCCTCTTTGGGACCTGGAAGGCTCCTTCAACCACTAGAGGGGGTAGCACTCGATTTAGGGAAACAAGGTAGAAGACATTAAATTCAAATGGTGTGTCCCCCTTCTCCCACTGCTCTCAATGGTTTAATTCTAATGCCCAATTGATTAGCAATTTTTCCTTGGTTTGCAGCATCTAGACCTCGAGCATATCTTGTGGCTTGGCTTTAAATTTTCTCTTTGTGAAGTCAACTAGCTCTCTATGTACTTTATGGGTCTTCGTGTGATTTCTAGCTTCTTCTTTAGGCCTTCTATGTTGTCCTCATCTCTTGCATGACTCACATTGTGTTTAGGAAGGCCTATTGTCGGACTTCTAGCCCCTTCTCCGCTACCTCGGCCCTTGCCTCTACCATGATCCTTCCACTTTCTGCTAGCATGAGGCATTTTGCCAGGTCTTTGACCCTTCCAATATTTTTCTCTTCCTAGGATTTGACATTCTCCTCCATCCTTCCTTGATTGTCGCCAAGATCTCTAGATAACATTTCCATTACTTGTTCTTATTCTTTCCAAGTGTCAAGCATTTTTTATTTGTCTCCTTTATCACGGGCCAACTCTTTTTGTAGCTTTCCTACTCTTGGAGAGTCTCGAGCAATCGGTTCTTTTCCTCTAGCAACTTTTTGGTTAACTCCTCATTCTTCTAAGCCTTAACCTCTTGCAACTCCTTGAGCAGTAGTTTTTTTTTGCTTTTCTCTTTTGTGGTATTGTGCATGGGCTTGAGTCTTTACTTTTTTTAGCTCCTCTGTGATCTCATCCGCAATCATCTTCAATTTCTTAAGGACCTCTTCTATGTCCTTTTGTCCTTGCATGAGGCTAGAGAAATCTATTCCCAAGTTGGTTTCATCATTTGCCTTCTCCAACAGGAGCTTCTTGGCATGCACTAACCGAAGTACCTGTGTGCCTTATTCTTCTTTTCTCAACTCCACCTCCTTCTTGCTTCTAGTTCTTTCTTCACATCATTTAGCGACCTTTAATATATAGTCACATGTTTAGTCTTTTTGAGATGATAGGCAACAAATGTCTCTCTTTCAATCTCTAACTCTACTATGGCAGCCTTTCTTTCTTCTTTCATCTTCTCCAGCTATCCTTGGAGCTCCTATATATATTCATCATACGGAGCTGCTTGTGGCAAGGCTAGCGGCATGGATGTCATTGATGTGTCCACCTTGGGTTTCTTGGGGTCCTTCCTTGACTTAGCATTCCCCCTTGCAGTCGTCCTCTTTGTCTCTAACACAGGATCTCCATCATAGGGTACTAGGCCTAGCTGCTTTCAACTCAGCAAGTACTGCATCTACACCACCATGTTTCTTTAGTCCACTTGGACTCCTAAGGACTCTTCAATAGTGGTAGGTGCGACAGTCAAGGCTAGAGATGGTGGGTGCAATGGGTCCTTTCCCTTGCCCAACATGATGGGTTCTTGAGCCTTCTCTTCCGGTAGCAATGCTTGATCTTGGTTCCTCTCTTGGGCTCCTCTATGTTAGCTCTCAAGGGTAGGAGGCCTCCTCAATTGAAAGCCTCATAGCCAAGGCCAGCTACTCATCATCTTCTTTTTTCAACCTCTCCTCCTCTAGATGCTTCCTCTTTCTTTTCTCCTCTGTTTTCGTGATTTTTCTTCAATCTTTTTAGCCACTCATCATCCTCTTCCTCCTGCTTCTTTCGACTCTTCTAGCTACTTTCTCTTCCTTGTAGTTTGCTCAGCTTCTTCTCTTTACACCCTTGCTGCTTCCTCATCTCCTAGTTTTCCTATGGAGAAGGAGACTAGGGTTTGCACCTGGAGTGGTGAATGGGCAAATGATTCATGGGCGAGGGAGCACTCTCGAGTCTCTTCCACTATTTCAAGGTTTTTGAAGTCTCCAATGGCCTCATGAATGATAGCGATGATGGGCACACCTCCACATCCTATGCTGGAAGCCTTGCTCAATGGTTTCTTCTGTGCTTTCCCTGTTGTGGAAGCTGAGGGCTCCCCACCTACTAGTCTCGCATTTGTGGCTAGTGCATTGGCTAAAGTCTTTTTCACATAGCCATTCCAATTTACTTCATCCAAGGATCTAGCTCTGAGGCTCTCTAGCAATGGCACTCCAATCTAGCTCATTAAGGTGTTGTACCTTTGACTAGAGAACAAAGCATGGATTGTCTTTGCCTGCAGAGCCTGTTGACCTCAGGGTTTGGGATGTTGACTAGGCTGACTCCATAGTTGGTGTGAACTAAGGCCTTGTCCATTCCAGGTCATGTTGTAAATGTCCCTTTTAGGCCGCCTCTCAATTTTATTGACCAAGCCCAGTGCTCTTTCAACCAATTTGGGGCTCGATTTTGACTTCGACCCTATAGGTTTCTTCTCCTTGTCTCACCATTACAGTGTCACAAATCCTGTCAGCATGAAAGGTTCGTAGGAATTCCATACACTTGTTGTAATCCATAGCTTGTCTAATATTCTCTACATAATTGCTCTAGTTACATTGGTCGAGGATCTGCTTCACAGTATATTCTTCCATAACCACATCTTCCAAGTTCATGATGTTCCTGAACTTGAACTGGTTGAAGGCCCTTATTTCAATCGTTAGGCTATACTTCACCTGATCTTCTTCCCTAAAGAATGGAAGCTTGCTACCTTTATCTTGACTTGCCATGTCGGGTTTGTGTTATGACATTATAGCTCATCGTTAGTTTTCTTGAGACAACTCCTTGCAACAAGATATATAGAGAATGAATGCAAGCTATGGAAAGGTGAAATTCTTGAGTCTAGAATGAAAACTTTTGCTTCAAGCGGTCCACACATTCCAACAAACATTCCTAAAGTTTTCCTTGATCATAAGTCAACCTTCATCCGTCTTCTTAAGACATGTCTTTTTTTCCTTCCTCTTTACCCCCCCGCCCCCCCCCCCCCCCCCCCCCCGAGAATGATGGGAATCCTTCCTAGGATTGGAGATGAAGGGTTAAGGGCATTAAGTGCATGTTACAGTACTTCACTTTTGGATGAGCCAAGTGTAAAAGTGTGGGTTATATTCCAAGTGAGCATGTCGGTGGTCCATGTCATGAGGTTGAATGCCTATGTGGGTAACGTAGGTCAAGACATCAGTTAGGAAGTCATCGGAGTTGATCATGCTTGCAATGTGTAGCTCTTCCTTAGTAAGGATTCAATCTAAATCGGGGTGGGCCATATCATGATCTTTTATGGGTCGATTGCAAGTGATGGTCAATATTCTAAAGAGATAGAAGCTACATAAGTGGGGTCATACTGAGAGGTCTTGATGGTGCATCTTTGATTGGCATTGGTCATAATTGGGCAGTCCTCTTGTTCCCATTGAAGACGGAGAGCGTGCCACTTACATAGAAAGGAAGGGTCAGTAACGGCTAGCTTTTTAAGTTATTCTAGCTCTTGGCTTGTGGCAAAGACTTTGCTCTTGCTATATGAGGTGATTAGCCTTTGTTTACGCACTTGCTCTTGAGAAATCTCATTGGTGATCAATTCCTCAATTACCATGGGAACATGAACATGAATTTAGAAAATTATTCCTAGGTGCATGGCAGCGTGCACACATTAGTTGCTAAAGGCTCTTCTAGGATACCTAAGTCCAATTGCTCATAGCTTTTAGCAAGCATAGTGAAGGTGACATCCAACTATCAAATGCAAGTGATCAAGTCGTCCCCCATATTCTCGACTAAATTGAAGGCCAAAGTGAGAATAGATCAATGCTCATAGGAGGGTCTATGGCCTGTGAGAGGTTGGGGTTTGAATGTGCTAGATAACTCAACAATTGATGCCTGGTGCATGGATTGGTCAGTAGAGCTCTTATCATTGACTTGTGTAGAGGATTATCTAAAGGCTTTGAGCTTGCATTGCTTCTTGCTTGTGGAATAGGAGGGACATTGGGAGTGTTAGGTTGCATCGGTTTAGGGGTAGCAAGCTACAATTTTGGTCAATAGCTCACGTTGACAGGTGGTTGCAGCATTGGCGACTCATGCAACGAATGGGTTGGGGGATAGTACTTCTTGAGGTGACCACCTTTGAAAAATCCTATGCCCTCACTCTCTAAGATCTCAAGCTCGACATTGCTGATGCGACTAACATTGTGGAATTTGAAAAGCCCTAATCCTCTAAACTTCACTTTTTGCTTATGGCCCTTCAAAAATTATAGCAACATGAGATCGTCTTGCTTGAAGTCACGCTGTTTGACATGCTTGTCAAACCAACTCTTGCATCGTGCTTTTTCACATATTAGCACATGGGTAGCTAAGAGCCGGGTCTCAAAAATACATTCTAGCTCTACTAGGCATTTCGTCCATGCCTCATTTCCATCCCATCTCTCTTGTACTACCACTCTCAAGTTTGGAACAAAAAACTCTATTGGCAAGGTCGTTTCAGCCCCGTAGGTCAGCTTGAAGGGTGTTTGCCCCACCACCGTCTTATAGGCTGTCCTATAACCCCATAGCACTGCCATAAGCTTGCTATCCCAATTGTTGTGGGAGGCAGAGACCACTTTAGTTCTAATAGCAACCTCCTTCCTTACGACAAGCTTAGAGAAATGCATGCCAAAGGATTATGTTTCAAATGTGGGGAGAATTGGTCTCACAAGATCATAAGCTGAAGTGCAAAACCAAGAATTCAAAAATCAATATGGTGATCACTCAAGATGTGCAAGTTGAAGAAGAGGATCAAGATGGCAATTTACTGCATATTGATACTTATCCAATGGTTGAAGAAATTCATGAAGAAGAGGATGCCACTAACAAAGGATTCTATGATCCCATGGGTATTTGATATGGGTGGCACTCATGATTATCATGCTTCCTTGTGTACTATTTCACATGATGCATGGACCGGATGCAAAGGGGAAAGTATACTTAGACGCAAAGGTATCATTAATGGCAAGGATGCACATATTTTAATGGATATAGGTAGCACACATAGCTTCATCAACACCAAATCTTTGAACGGACTGAAGTTGCTACCCATTGACATGGAATCCTCCTTGCGAATACAAGTTGCCAATGTTGCATATGAGTCTAGTAAAGAAGTGTGTCCATGTACTTCAATTGAATTTTCGCTCTCATGCACAATACAAGTGGATTTGATTGCTTTGGATATGGGGCCTATTGACATTGTTATTTGTAACGTGTTTCATTGTTCGCTTGTGGGACACGTCTTAGCATCCCATCGGGAGGAGGGTCTAGAAGGCTTCGCCTGGCACTCGCAAGGAATGACACAGGGTTTGCAATCTAGGTCTTTCCAATTCTGCCCTGAGCGGAACTATTCGACCATTCCCACTTGGGATCGACCTAAGGTCAGGGTTCCTTTCCTATTAGCAAAGTCTCTAGGAAGAAGCTAACATCGAGCTCCAAATGTACCACTTTGCGTAGGAACAACAGAGTCGAAGCGGATTCATGCTGCACTTGGTTCATGGAGAATGGGGAACGAGAGGGATGCGAAGCTCAACCTCTCTGCCATTCCTTTCCCCTAAAACAGAATAAACCGGGATTCTACATCTACTCACACTAGGTCTTCATAGTCTTGTTATCTTGTCATTTGAGAAAAGTTCCCGGCTAATCGGTGTTGAGATATCGAGCTCCACTCGTGATACGCCAGGGTGAACATTGTGTATTTATGTCACCGACTTGTCATTGCAGACGCGGTTGGTACACCGCCCATGAATAATAGCTACATGATAGCTATCCTTATCTACTCTAGTTCGTGGCTCAGTTAGTATGCCACCTTAGTTAGTTGAGTTTGCTTTGAGACCCATATATAGGGTTCTTCTATTTCTTTGTACTTGAGTTTTTTTGGCTTACACAACTAAGAAGAGGAAAATTGTTTTCAGCCTCCACCCTTGTGTGTATTCCCCCATTGTGCAAGCAAGAAAGCTTCAAGCGAGACTGCTTCCTTCTCTCCCACAATCTTGACATGGTATCAGAGCCTTGTTCGTGGTAAGGAGCTCAAGAAAGCAAGCCAAGCTCGCGGTGTTCTGGTAAGAGGAGCAATTTGCTTTCATTTTCTGTTTTGGGAGCAGATCTCTGCAGGTAGCATAGCCGAAAATTGCAAGAGTGCATTGTCTCAGGTTGAGACGCCCTTCGCAGTGAAGCAAGAGGGCAGTATATGCTGCAGGCATGGGCTTTAGCCCTCGGCGACCTTGTTTTTTTGATTTGAGGCCATTTCGGGGCCTGTTTTGGAGGTGGAAGTTTTCTGCACGCACTCAGGAAAAGGCCCAGTTTTATGCTGTGCAGCCACTGTTCTACAGGTCTGTGAAAAGTTACTGTAGAAATTGCATCGTATGCTTGTGCGCAGAGACATTGGGAGTTACAGAATCATCCATGTTGCCTGTTGATGCAAAATCGTCACTAGGAAGTGACTGTGTGGTCAAATACCACTTTCGCCAGTTTTGCAGATTTTCCCTTGTGAGGGTGAAGCTGTGTTTTTTTGCAGTGACAGAATTTTTTGCAGTGTTCTGTAATGGCATCTGATTCTCTTTCACAGATTGTCATTGAAAAGCTTGACAAGAAGAACTTCCAAGCATGGAAGTTTAGAATGACGAATTTCCTTATGGGAAAAGGATATTGGGAATTTGTTGCAGGAAATGAAGAAGAACCAGTTCTTCCAGATGTTCCCAATCAACAGCAAATGCAGGCATTTAAAGCATGGCATGAGAGAGCCAGGAAAGTTATGTACTGGCTGTCTATCAGCATTTCAGACTCTATGATTGTGCATATTCAGGATGCAAGTACGCCAAAGGAGGCATGGGATACTTTGTCAAAAATGTATAGCACAAATACGCAAGCCAGGAAAATGCAGCTCAAGCAAGAGTTGTATAATGTGCAAAGAGAAAGTATGAGCATCAATGACTACCACATGAAGGTGAAGAAGATTGCAGATGCACTTGCTTCCATTGGATCGCCAATGGAAGATGATGATTTAGTTTCTGTGACCTTGAATGGTCTAGGAAAGGATTATGCACAGTTTCGGACATCCATTTCAGTTCGTGAAAGATTTCCTGATTTTGAGGAGTTGATTGCTCTTCTAATTTCTGAGGAACAGAGAAATGGTGGTGCATCTTCTTCAGGAGGAACTTCAAAAGAAGCTGTTTTCTACTCAAATGCTGGAAGAGGTAGAGGCAGAGGTAGAGGAGGCCGATTTGGAGGCCGTGGCAGAAATTAGAATATGCAGCAAACTCAAGAAAACCAGTCCTATGGAAGAGGATGTGGTAACTCTAGAGGCAAGGGGAGCCAAAGAGGTCGTGGTGGATGGCAAAGAGGCCAAAATGCAAACAGTAATGTTGAATGCTACTACTGTGGTAAAATGGGTCATATGGCTAAAGACTGCTATAAAAAGCAGAATGACATGATGAATGGAAAACTGCAACAAGGGAATTATGCATCTTCTAGTAGACAGGGTGATGACAGAAATGAGCACTTGTTTATGGTGCAGCACATGAACAATTCTGTGACAAGTGCAGAAGAAAGCAATGATGTATGGTATGTTGACTCAAGTGCATCAAACCACATGACAGGTCATGCAGAATGGATGGAGGATGCAAGAAAAATGAAAAAACCAAGATTTGTGGAGACTGGTGATGATACTGCACATCCTATTGTGCAGATTGAAAAAATTCCTTTGTCTATGCAGGATGGGAAAAAGAAATACCTGTCCGATGTATTTCATGTCCCGAATATCACCAAGAATCTGGTTTCTGTTAATCAAATGGTTGAGCAGGGCTTGCAGGTCAGATTTAATCCTCATGGATGCTTTGTTGAGGATATGAAAAATAAAGGTCGCCTGATAGCAAAAGGAAAGAAGAAGGGCAGAATGTCTACATTGGATGCAGACATGTCTGAATTGAGTGCAGCAATGTTTGCACATGGGACCAGTGTAGTTGCAGATATTGATATCTGGCATAAACGCATTGGTCATGTTAATGTACAGCGACTTAAATCAATGCAGGCCCAAAATATTGTTGCAGGATTGCCCAAATTCAAGGTTGCAGAAATGCATAAGGTATGTGAAGCCTGTCAGTTTGGAAAATAGGCAAGGAAACCATTTCCTAGACATGTTCAAGAGAGTGAGAAGCCATTGGAATTAATCCACTCTGATGTGTGGACTACTAAAGTTGCATCTCTTGGAGGCTGTCATTATTTTGTCACTTTTATTGATGACTATAGCAAAAAAGTTTGGGTGTATTTTATGAAAAAGAAAAGTGAAGTTTTTGGGCATTTCAAAACCCTTAAAGCTATGGTTGAAAAAGAAACAGGCCTGCAAATAAAATGCCTAAGTCAGATGGAGGGGGAGAGTACCTCTCAAATGAGTTTGCAAGGTTCTGCAGGAGCATGGCATAAAGCAGCAATATTCATGCAGTCATACCCCACAACAAAATGGAATTGCAGAAATAAAAAACAGGCATATTGGAGAGGTATCTCGTGCCATGCTCAATGAAAAAGACTTGCCAGATTTTTATTGGGCTGAAGCAGTTGCTACAACAGTCTACATAATGAACAGGACTCCCACTGCAGCAATACATGGAATGACTCCAGAGGAGAGGTATACTGGTAGGAAACCAGATATTTCTCATTTGAAAATTTTTTGTTGCATTGCCTATGTACATGTGCCAGATGAGTTGAGAACCAAGTTGGATCCAAAAGCTGAGAAGTGCATCTTTATTGGTTACTCTCTGCAGCAAAAAGGGTATAGATGCTATAACCCTTCTACTCATAAGTTTACAGTAAGCAGAGATGTTGTTTTTTATGAGATGAGTAGCTGGTATAAACCAGTAAATGTGATTGATGATGTAGATGCACAAAATGGTAATGCTGCACAGAATTCACAGCAGCAGTCACAAAATATTAGTGGACCTGGAGCGTCCTCTAGCAGTGGTTCACATTCTTCGCCATGGACAGGCAGATTGAGATCAGGAGAATCTTCTCAAAGCAATGCAGATAGTGGTATGCAGGTATCACGAAAAGGAAAAGAGAAGGTTGATCAGCCCATGTTTGATGTGAATGCAGGTCACTCTTATGTGGATGGTGAATCCAGTGGCTCAGAATAGAGCATTGATGATGAGTGGGGTATTCCTTCTATTGTTACACCTGGAGTAAGGAAGACTAGGGATGTTTTGAGAGCACCTGGGAGTGAACCTACTTTGCGCAGGTCTACGAGAGCTAGGTATCCAGTGGATAGACTGAAATATGATGGATTTACAGCCATTCACTATGCATATATGGTCAAAGTGATACAGGAACCAGAACCCACTTCTTTTGAGCAAGCCATGGGAAAAGAAAAATGGGAGAAAGCCATGGATGAAGAAATGGATGCCTTGGAAGCAAATGCTACATGGAAATTTGTACCTTTGCCTAAAGGTAAAAATGCAATTGGCTGTAAGTGGGTTTATAAGGTGAAGCACAATGCAGATGGTTCTGTGAACAGATACAAGGCAAGATTAGTAGTCAAGGGGTATGCACAAACATATGGCATTGACTATGAAGAAACATTCAGTCCGCTTGCAAGGATGGCAACCGTAAGAGCAGTCATTGCTATGGCTGCATCAAAGGGATGGTCTTTACATCAGATGGATGTAAAGAATGCATTCTTACATGGTGATTTGCAAGAAGAGGTCTATATGGAGCAGCCACCAGGTTATGTGCATGCTGTTCATCCTGAGTTTGTTTGCAGGTTGAAGAAAGCCTTGTATGGCTTGAAGCAAGCACCTAGAGCATGGTCTGACAAGATAGGACAGTATCTTGTCACTATTGGCTTTCAGATTTCCAAGGCAGATTTCTCACTTTATGTGAGAAAAACGGAGAAAGTTATTATGCTACTTGTCATTTATGTTGATGATTTGATTATGACAGGTGACAGTGATGAAGATATCATTCATGTGAAAATGCTATTGAAGCAAAAGTTTGAGTTGAAGGATTTGGAAGAGTTGCGTTATTTCTTGGGCATTGAGGTGATTACATCACCAAGTGGGATACAGCTCTTGCAGAGACAGTATGGATTGGACATGCTGTCCAAATATGGGATGACAGGCTGTAAGCCTATTTCAGTTCCTTTGGAGCAGAATGTGAAGCTGAGCACAGATGCAGGTGAGCTTCTAGAAGACCCTACTATGTACAGACGCATAGTAGGAAGTTTGATTTATATGACTATTACCAGGCCAGATTTGAGCTATGTTGTTGGATTGGTAAGTCAGTTTATGCAGGCTCCAAGGAAACCACATTTGGATGCGGCTAGACGCATACTCAGGTATGTGAAATCCACATTGCAGTATGGACTATTTTATGGGATTGGGGTTCATATACAGTTGCATGGATACACTGATGCTGATTGGGCTGGTAGTATTTCTGATAGACGATCTACCAGTGGATATGTGTTCTCTTTTGGGAGTGCTACACTCACTTGGAGCAGCAAGAAACAGCCTACAGTTGCCTTGTCGAGCACAGAGGCTGAGTACAGGGGTGCAGCAATGGCTGCATGTGAGGTAGCTTGGTTGCATAAGCTACTTTATGATATGCATCAGTCTATAGATGGGCCAGTTGTCATTTATTGTGACAACATGAGTAGTATACACTTGGCAAATGACCCAGTCTATCATGCTAGAACAAAGCACATTGAGGTGCATGATCACTATGTGCGAGAGAGGGTTTTACTAGGTCTTATTGATCTAGTTTATGTCAGCACAGAGGATCAGGTAGCTGACATATTCACGAAGGCATTGGGCGCAGAGAAGCTCCGCAAGTTCAGAGACCTGCTTGGTGTGCAGGAATTGGAATTGAGCTCGAGGGGGAGTGTTGAGATATCGAGCTCCACTCGTGATACGCCAGGGTGACCGTTGTGTATTTATGTCACCGACTTGTCATTGCAGACGCGGTTGGTACACCGCCCATGAATAATAGCTACATGATAGCTATCCTTATCTACTCTAGTTCGTGGCTCAGTTAGTATGCCACCTTAGTTAGTTGAGTTTGCTTTGAGACCCATATATAGGGTTCTTCTATTTCTTTGTACTTGAGTTTTTTTGGCTTACACAACTAAGAAGAGGAAAACTGTTTTCAGCCTCCACCCTTGTGTGTAGACCATTGTGCAAGCAAGAAAGCTTCAAGCGAGACTCCTTCCTTCTCTCCCACAATCTTGACAATCGGGACCACCCTTCCGTAGGACGGACCTAAGTCACGGCCACTGCACTTTCCTCAGTTTGCTTTAATTATCTAATTACCTACCACATTATGTTTTGACATGCAAAAGTAGCTTCCTTAATTAATTAAATTAATCACGGGTTTCTTCACGTAACTTAGGCACTGACATAAAGACAATGTCAAGCAAGTTTGTTTTTCTCTAATATCTATTCTTTATTTATCATAATCCTAGAGTACATCCAATATCATGCCCGAAGGCTACCCCAGCAATCTACAGGATTGCTGCTCCAAGTTCCACCCGTTGACTAGTACACGGGCCTCGAGATCCCAGTGAGTCACGTCGGCCTCTTGTGCGTGATCCGAAGGCAAGGGATTTATAGCCAGAGCCTCCCCTGGCACCCAAACGTCCTCCCGCTCCAAGCAGCACCCACGGAGAGACCTCTCGCGGTGGGTTAGGTCCATATACCCGATGCGGCTAACAACACCCTTGGATAGGGCCAGGCAAACAGTCGAACGTAACTATTCTTGCCTCTCCCTCCAGGCTTTCAACCTGAAGCATTAAGTGTTTTCCTTGAATTAGTTCCTTGAGCAAAGAGATCAAATAATGTACCTAAGTACAAGCACGAACATTTCAGAGGTCGTTTGTACGACCAATTGCCAAGGTGTGACTCCTTTTTCCCGGATGCTCCCAGCATCCGATCCTGGATCGTTTGCGACTTGGAGAGATCCCAATAGCCTAAACAAGATCATGCAAGCGAATGTTCTTGGTAAGCAAACTTATTTTAACTTGCTCTTCCCCTTGGGTTTTACCTTATGGTATCTTAACCCTAACTCAGGCATTAACTGGTCAATCGAGGCAACGGACATACCTTATTCGCAGCCCAACCAAGGGTCTTTTAATCTTCTAGTTCCAACCAAGTTTAGTTAACACACTTGGCAACATAGGACTCCTCATTTAGTCCTTCAATATATAGTCTAGATGCATGCGTTCCTTCCATTTCTCTTAGTGCAGTTCTATGCAGAATTTTCCAATCAACCTTATCCATCATGCACATGGTGCGTTTAGTATAGTTGTACATCCTAAATGACCTTAATCTCTCTTCATTCTTGGCAACAAGTACTTATTCCTAATGCACCGGATCACATGTGACTTGCGTATATGAAAGTCTAGGTTTTTGTCCAACGATGCAAGTGTATCTCATGAACGGAAACTAACATTTCATGTGTTTCTTTTAATCATGATTGTGAAACATGAATTCTAAATGACTATTCATGCACTGAACTGGTTAAAAAGCTATCATTTTATGTGAAGTAAGGCGATAACCTTATCATTTTATGTGTGTAAAAAATATCATTTCATGCATATAAACTTATGCGAATTCCATACTCTACCGTTTCATGCATGCAACCTAGCGCTTAGAGTAAACAAAAACCCTAAGACTCGTTCTTGTTCCATGCCTGTAGCTAACCCCTTCATTTCTTCCTCGAGAAATAATACATCATTAATTATAAATCTTAGAACCTGGGTTTGATTTGTGACTGTAGGGACATTTGTTGCATTGGTCGCTCTGCTCGCCTCTCCCGCATTACCGGTACCAGCGGTAGCTTTGGCACCTACACTTCCCCCAATTTTCTTCTTGGGAGCCATTTCTACTTGGGGTTTGGATAGTCTGGCCTTAGTGGCCTTCAAGATGACCGGCTTGGGAGGGAAAGCTCGCGGGAAGGGAATCCTTTGCCGATAAGGGGGTGGCTTGAGTATGGCTCCTCGAATTGTCTTCACTCTCCAACTCTCTTCCTCTCTCTTTCTCCTTCTCTCTCTCTCTCCCTCTCTTCTTCCTCTTCTCTTCTACTTCTTTCTCTCTCTCCTTCCTCTTCTTCTTCTTTTTCTACTTCTCTCTTCTCTCTTTCTACCTCTTCTACTTCTTCTTCTCCTTCTCTCTCTCTCCTCCTTCTCTTCTTCTTCCACTTCTTCTTCTTCTCTCTTCTCTCCTTCTCCTTCTCTCCCTTCTCTCTCTCCTTCTCTTCTTCTCTCTCACTTCTTCTCTTCCTCTTCTCTCTCTCCCTCCTTCTTCCTCTTCTTCTCTTCTTCTCTCTCTCTCCCTCCTTCCCCTTCTCTCCTTCTCCTTCTCTCCCTCTACTTGTCTTCTCTTCTCTCTCTCCTTCCCCTTCTCTCCTCCTTCTCTCCCTCCACTTCTCTTCTCTCTCCCTCCTTTCCCTTCTCTTCTTCTCTTCTCTCCCTCCTTCCCCTTCTCTCCTTCTCCTTCTCTCCCTCCACTTCTCTTTTCAACTCACTAGGGAGGCCACAACCGACTGGCAGTCGAGGAGGCAGGTGGGGGTGGCTTTAAACGGAAGGCCCAGGGGCCGCAGTTGCTACTAACCGGAGGGGGGGGAAGTTGTCGTCGAAGCCCTCAGGGCTACTGCTGCTGCTGCAGGGAGGAGGTGACGATGTAGGGAAGGGGGGCGCAGTCTCCTTGTAGACGAGGGAGGGGAGGAGCCTCCCCTTATATAGGAGGGGGAGGAGGTGGGTGGCATGGCCACCCTTCCCACCTACGGGACTACATACCCCCCAACACCACCACATCACTCCCTCTCTCTCTCTCCCCGACGTACTGTCAGCGAGGAGAGAGAGAGAGAGGAAAAAAATTTGAACTAACCATAATGGATTTTTTTTTTAAATTAAGAGGGGGAGTTCCTAGGGGGGGAGCACGGGCATGTTACATTATTAGATGCAATTAGCTAAAAACCCTTGGAAAATTTACTCTTGATTTGGAACAAATGCAAATGGAATTTAATTGGCAAGGACAACACATAGAATTGAAAGGCATAGACCACAAACATATAGAACTCATCTCCATGAAGAAATTGCGAAGGGAAATCAATGCCAAGTCATGTATCTTCACTCTTTTGCTTATAAAAGTAGATGAAGAGCAATCATCAAATCAGGCATCTTCTTCTACAAAGAAAAGGAATCCTAGATTGGAAGAGCTATTGGAGGAATACAAGGATTTATTTCATTCGCCTTCACCTTTGCCTCCAAAGTGAGAGGTTGACCATTCTATCTACTTATTGCCCAACACAAAACCCATCAACAAACCTCCCTATTGCTTGTCCAAGTTTGAAAGGGAAGAACTGGAGAGACAAGTCAAAGAATTGTTGCAAATGGGTAGCCAAGCCAATCACTGTTTACATCTCTTGTGCTCTTAGTCAAGGAGAAGGATGGATCGTTTCGTATGTACATTGATTATCAGGATTTAAACAAGTCAATGGTCAAAAATAGGTATCTTATTCCCCAAATTGATGATCTTTTGGATCAACCTAAAGTTCCAAAGGTCTTTACCAAGATAGATCTTCATTCAGGCTATCATCAAATTTGAATGAAGGAAGGAGGTGAGTTCAAAATAACTCTTAGGACTAAAAGAGGGTTATAGCACTTCTTAGTTATGCCATTTGGTCTTTCCAATACACCTGCTACTTTTTGAGCCCTCATTTATAAAATATTGCAACCCCTCTTGTTCAAAACAGTCCTTGTTTTCTTTGTTAATATCCTCATTTATAGCAAATCCAAGGATGAGCATTTGAAGCATATACGAGAGGTCTTTACACATTACAAAGACACACACCCTTTGCCAAGATGACAAAGTATTATTTCATGGAAGATGAAGTTGAATACTTAGGTCATGTTGTGGGAGAGCAAGGTATTAGAGTGGATCCCAACAAGGTGAAATGTGTTAAATAATGGCCTACTCTTATGAATGCAATCTCTTTGAGAGGATTCCTTGGGTTATCATCCTTCTATAGGAGGTTCATCAAGAATTATGCTCATGTGGCAACTCCATTGATGGATAGACTTAAAAATGAGGCTTTCTTTTGGGACTCCATTGCTAATCAAAGTTTCAATGAGCTGAAATCTCTTTTAATTTCAGCACCTATCCTTGTATGCCTGAATTTCTCTAAGGAATTTATCATATGTGAGGATGGTAGTGGAAGAGGAAATGGGATTGTTTTATGCCAAGACCATGGATTCATAGCTTATGCAAGCCAAAAGCTTGATGACAAGGACTATCAATTACATGTTTCTAAGTAAGAGATATTGGCATATTACACACTATTAAAAAGTGACATCATTACATATATAGCAGTCATTTCAAGGTCAAAAGAGATCATTCTGGCTGAAATACTTCCTTTAACAATCAAATTTGTCTCCTAAGCATGAAGATGGTTAGCTACTCTTCAAGGATATGACTTTGAGATATCTTATATGGCTGAAAAAGACAATGTGGTGGCGATGCCTTATCAAGAATGTGGGCATATTCTATCTCTATCATTTCAACCGTGCATAAGGATTGGATCCATGACATTCAAGAAGAGTATTTGCTTGATGAGCAAGCATCCAAAATAATGAAGGAATTTTAGCAAGGCAAAGGAGAAGAGTATCCAAATTATAAATGGCATAATGGTCTTTTATGGTATCAAGGATGGGTTTTCATGACTCCTCGATCATCTTTCAAAAACCGCATTTTGCGAGAGATGCACTCTTCACCTTTAGCATGACATCATGCTTTATTCAAAAATTTAATAATATCCATAAGAGCTTTTATTGGAAATGGATTTGGAGATATATTAAAGACTATGTCATGATTTTTCTTTGTGTCAACAAAACAAGGATTCCACACTTCTAACTATTAGTGGTTTGCTTCAGCCACTACCTATTCCTCATGGGAAGTGAACTGATATTAGCATGGATTTCATAACATGATTGCCTACAACAAAATAGGGGTGGAATAGTATTTATGTGGTGGTAGACCAATTGACTAAGTCAACCCATTTCATTCCAACAAAGGCTCAATTTATAGCAAAGCAAGTGGTTGATTAGTTTATGAAATGTGCCTTTAAGCTTCATGGAATGCCAATGAAGATTGTGTCCGATCATGACACCAATTTTATGGACAGCTTTTGGAGGAGTTTGTTCTCTTCTATGGGGACTATTTGGGGACTATTTTGACTCCTAGTATAGCTTGTCATCCACAAATGGACGGGCAAACTAAAAGGGTCAACAACTGGCTAGAACTTTATTTTCATCATTTTTGCCATGACACACAAAATGCACAAGACCATTGGCTTCATCTTGCATAATTTTGTTATAATAATGCTCATCACATGAGTATTGGAATGTCTCCTTTTGAAGCATTATATAGCTACGATGATGTGAATCCTAATGCTCGTGAAAAGTTAGAGAAGATGGAGGCTCTTATGAAGTAATGCAAGCATAACATTGGAAAAGCTCAAGAGACAATGAAGGCCTATGCAAATGAGAAAAGAAGACATGTGGAGTTTGATAATGGTGAATGGGTTTTCTTGAAAGTTCCAAAATCCTGTTATGCTTCTCTTAAGGGAGGACATAATATACTTGCTCATAGGTATTATGGTCCATACCAAATAATTAAGAGAGTTTGGGATCTTGCCTATCAACTTGATTTACCTTCAACTACACGCATCCACAATGTCTTTCATGTATCTTAGCTCAAGAAGTATGTTGGCCCTGAAATCCAAGTTCTTGAAGAACTACCTCCCCTTGATAAAGATGGTTTGATAATTTATGAACCTAAAAACATTACTGGTAAGGAGGAGAAGGTTCCAAGGAGTTATTGTGGAGTATATTATAAAGTGGAAGAGTTTGCCTATGGAAGGATCTTCTTGGCAACATGCTTCATATTTGGAACAATTTCCATGGCTTCTTTAAGAGAATAGTTATTTCACTGGACAATAATCATCTTTTTGTAATAAATTTATGTTCTAAAGTTAAATTCTTTATCTTCATCAAAATTTGATTTTGATGGCATGGCTCAATACTACATATTTTCCTCTATATTTCTATGGCTCACACATGAAAATTGGACACTTCTACTTCAAGATATGGCCAGATTTGTACTACATCCTATTTTGGACAATCTACAATAGTTGTTCCACTTACATGGTTTTTTCTTCATCGACTTATTTGGTCTTCTTTAGCATGGACTCCTATTTCAGCATTGAATTCATTTATTTCAAGCTATCTTTATACTCATCCTTGTATCTTGTCCCAAAATCAGCTTTGAGGACAAAGCTCTTTTAGGCCAAGATGGCTTGTAATAGAGTAAAAGTGCCTTAAACCCTTAGCCAATATTTAGCTTACTAAGGTTAAGTATAAATGGCCAAGTTGTAACTAACCAAGGATCTTTTTGCCCATTTATAACATTTCAGGTTTGAGAACTCAACCTCCCACCATCTAAGACAATTGTGCATACTCTTGGCCACTATACCTTGGGGTGCATACCATGTTGTAACCTCTCATCACTTCATTCTCAGCCATTTATAGTAATATCATTTCATGCCTAGCCACCTTGGCTATGGTTTCTTGGTAAATAGTTTATTTCTTTGTATTTCTAGTTTAATTATTCCCGTGGAAATTAGCTTCTTTACAGAAGTGTGTTTCTTGGTCGCTAACTAGCTCGATGGGGCAACCACATCATGAGATCACCTGCTCCCAAAGGAACTTAACCGTAGTCCTAGCATCATTCTTCCTGGTGCCTCGAGCTTTGACCCATTTTATGAGATAGTTAGTGACTACTATGATGTGCTTGGTCTGGGAGTAATGTGCCACAAGACTGATCGACCCAATGAAGTTGATTCCCCATTTTTCAAAGGGTTGTCATGCTATGATTGGGATCAACTCCATATTATCTTTACGAACAATGACTTTGGTCCTTTCTCACTTGTCACAATGCTTTACAAATTTAGTAGCATTGCAAAATAGGGTGGTCCACTATTATTCAGATTGTAGCACCTTGCGAACCGTGATATCACTGCTAAAGTGTCCTCCAAAAATTCTAGCATGTGCTTCAATTTGCACATCATGCATTTGGTGCTCACACCACACAATTTTCACAATAAGCCATCCTATCCCAACCTATAGAGCTAATTGGCAATTAACTGATAGGGCTAAATCTTAAGGATAAGGCACTTTAGCTTGGCCTTTTCGATAGGTCTCTCAAGTAATCCATGCTATAAGATCTGGACTGTGTCATCCACCCAATATGGCGTTGTGGGAGCTTTCGCTCAACTGCCAAGACCCACAGACTACTTATTGTTTCAAGAGTTCCAAGCCGAGCACTAATGGCTACCTCTCACATAGCCGACGCGCCCTCCATATCTACGAGTGTAGTGAGCTTACCTCCATGCCGTTCAAGTTACCTCCTATCCTGCACACTCCGGTAGCTCCACGATCCAAGTGCAAGCTTCAAGCAAGCTCCATCCTCAAGCCCCATGCTCCAAGCTCCATCACCGCGAGCAAGAGAAGAGAAGAGAAGAGAATAGAAGAAGAGAGAAGAAGATGGAGAGCTTTTCCACCCCACGGTCCCTCACCCTCACACACTCACTCCCTCACACTCTCACACTCCCTCTCTCAAGCACAAGCTTCAGCAAGCAAGAACAAGAAGAAGAAGAAGAAGAAGAGGAGAGCCACTTTTTCCCACACACAAGAATGAGCCTCTCATTCACTTTTCAACTTTATGTACAAAACCCTAAATCCCTTTTGGGCGGTCATCCCCTTTTTTACATGGCCGGCCCTTTTTCCCATTGTTCTTCTATCTTCCTAGCTTCCTTTCCACCACCCATCTACATTTACAAATTGCACGGGTGAGAGCCCGGCGCTCCTTGAATTAAACCATGATGCACTTGTGCTCTTTTACAAAAGTTTTGACTTGCGCTTTTCCTTGTGCACCTTTGTCTTCCATTTCTCCTTGCCTTGGCCATTGTCTTTGTCTTCTGGTTTTAGGTTTTCGGATTTTCCACCGCCTGGCACACTTTTACAAGATTTCAGGGTGCACCTTTGTATTTTAAAATGCACCTTTCCCCTTTTGCATTTGCCTTGGACTTTTTAAGGTTGCCCTGCGCTTTTGGCATTTTCTCCTCTTCTATCTTCAGTTGGGCTACCTTTTTTCCGCCTTTGCCCTGCATCTTTTTTATTTCATTTTGCTTTTTCGTGTTGGGGTTAACATTACCCCCCTCCTAGAGGAGTGCCAGTCCCTTGGCACTCACCATCGTAGGTAGCAGGCGTTTAGCATGCACCGAAGACGTGGGTGGCAAGGACGTCTGTGGTTGCCATGGCTGAGTGTTGATTGTGGTGGGGAGGAAGGTTGTTGGGGGCACATTTGTGGGTTAAGTGGTAGGTGGTAGGTGGTAGGGCTGTGCTTTGGGGGGGTTGCACTGATGGAGTATAATGGTAGTTTACAAGGTGATACAGATAGGAATTCAAAGTGGAGTGTTGATGAAGAGCGAACGATCCCCTCGTTGGAGTCTTCTCTACCTGCAATTGAAAACCTCTCATAGGTGATTTCTCCCTAGGGGAAGTGCTAGTCTTCTTTATCGTGTACAAGACATAGTTGAATTAGTTTGGGAGACAGGTCAAACTCTAAGCAAGCTGAGAGTATTATCCTGCACTTGAGGACCCAAACTATGTATATATTTTGGTGCAGATATTATGTGAGTGCTCGTACATACTTAGATATTACATAGATAGAAGACCGCAGGCTGGTTTCTTATAAAGACGTGGATGAAGCAAAGTCATCCATGGTGAAACGAAGTACACATGAAGGTGTATGCGACATTCTGTGCATTGTGATTGCATAACATAACAGAATGAAACACAGGGATACTGCACTATCGGTAGTTGGTAGACATTGGGCCTGTGCAATGAGGACGGTGTACTGTTCATGGCCATTCGTGCAGTGCTTACCACAATTGATTGCAATGGTATTAAGGCAGAGTGCAAGAGGGAATTGTGTGAATGGGCAGGGTGACAGGTCTAACCATAGGTGAGACAAGCTCCTTAGGTCTGTCCTGCCCTTGATGTGCCCTGAACTATTGTGGGGGGTGCTAGGGGGCTGGGGGACTGGGGGACTAGCGACGGAGCTAGCCGACCAAGGTCACTGGACACACCTAATTTGAAGACCCCTAGGTGCGATGCTGTGATCGTGGGTGCTTCTTATCTTTTCTTTTCTTTTCTTTTCTTTTCTTTTCTTTTTCTTCTTCTTCTTCTTCTTTTTTTGGCCTAAGTACAACCATTGCAATATGTTGAGGCTATGAGCCTTTCAATGGGTTGGGAAATGTCAAGCTTCAAAGGCTTAAGAAATGGATATGACAGTGATGATTGTGCCCTAGCCTCATTGTTAGAGGAGCCATTGTTGCGATATTGGCACGATTGAGGTAACACCCGTCATGAGCTCACTGTAGAGCTTGACCCAAGAAGAGAGTCTAGCCCATGACTATGCTTTGGTTCGTGCGATGTGGGCACTCGCAAGGGTGATTTTTCGCATTCAGCAACATGGCTTTGTTGCGGTTCTTTGTGCGGTTGGTGGTCTCGTGATGACCAGGGCGTTGAACACGTTTGCACAAAGACATGTGTCATCCTACATCCACTTGTCACTTCATGAGAGTATATGCTTTCTTGTGTTAAGTACATCGAACAAATACAATCATGTTAGGACATAACTTTTCAAAATGCTATGATGTTAATTGCAATGCATATTCCATTGCTTGTTAAAGACGTGGCATACATTAACGATAGGTAAAGGAAGTGTGTACAAGTGGGAAGCTTGCCCCTTTACTCATCAAAAGACAAAAAGTTATGGCATGATAACTTGTCAAGTTGCTTGTACATCATAGGGGCTACTCGATTTGCACAAGGCGGGGTGAGTCCGGGTGGTCAGGTGACTGAGGCTCTATTGGTGCGAGGCTCCTGTGAGGTTGGGCAGGGAACATGTCGACCGGGACATGAATGGTGTAATCTCTAGCCACCACCGTTTCCAAAATGCCTTTGAACAATTCATTGAATTCTTCCCTGTCCTGAGCTGCCCTTTCTGCCCTTGAGCACCTGGTGCCCGAGTGTCCGTTGGGGGTTTGTGCAACTGGTGTTGCCACATCTTGTGTGCTTCTTTGAGCTTTGACTCCCTTGGCCTAGGGATTCTTCGGCCTTCATCCGGGGCGGTGTCGCTTGGGATCTCGTTTCTTTGCACACCTTTTGAGGGTGGGCACGTAGCTCACCGGCGGAGGGGCGTGTGCTGCATGTTCCGTCATCCGCAGAGGGCGTCTTTGCAAGCCAGCTGCCCTAGACTCTCCATGTTTTTCTCATAGGGGGACCTGCAAGATGCGAACCAAGGGTTAGGCCTTAATACGGAATAAAATCATTCACATGGGAGGGATTATAGTGTGGGTTATCAAGTGCATATGACAAGAAGGTGAGGGGTGAGACGTGTAGTGCTTGTTGTAGAGGGATGGCCCCCATGCTGATGTTCATTTGGCCTCCATCCATTAGCAAATCCTGGCTTATGCTAAGTTGTGTAGGTCGGTTGTTAGGGAGCGGGCCAGGGCTCATCCCCAGAGGGATAGACCATAAGGGGAAGGGTGTATAGCAAGGGATGGTACCCTGTCCCCACCTTCAAAGGTATTGGCCAGAGCTTCCTATGGTGGTGATGAGGGTTGCATGCCGTCCCCTGGAGGTAGAAATGGTCACACAACTTCTAAATGTGTGGTGAGAGGAGGACCTGAAGAGCTTAGCCTATTGATCCCAACTCTTATGCTTGCGCTTGACTATTATTGCTTATGTATATTGATAGTGTCTATACAGAGTCACAAAAATCATTGTTTATTTATATACACATCCATGAATCCATGTCGCTTCATGAGGATAAAAACCAATTATAGAACTCCGAATTGTACTAGAGCGTGGCACACGCATCCAGTACTCGTGGCAGCTTACTCAATACCAATAGATATTTTGCAACATCGAGTAGCATGGAACCTTGTCCGAGTCTACTGGCAACATGTAACTCCTCCTCAGTGAGAACCTTATCAAATAGCGAGGTCTCTTGGCTAGGTTCAGCTAAGTCTGTACCCCGAATGGCAGTCAGCACTCGAAGGGAAAATGGTACCACATAGGTTGGGTCTCTTTGAGACCGCCATTTGGCCAATCGCTCCTCTAAGACTGTCATGATCTGGGTTCCTAGTTTGGCCATTGCAACGCGGTTTTTACACCAATGCTGTTCAAATTGACTTCGGTCATTTGATAGTTACTTTAGTTGCTCTATCTTTAAGAGATTTGGTCGGTAGAGCGCATCATTGAATGTGACAATTAAGCGCAATACGTCGGCTTCCTCGCTAGAGATGAGTCACATGCGTTCATATAGGAGCCTATTATAGTGCTCGTCAAGATGTTCTTGCTCTTCCCAAGATAAGAAAAATGGCAAGTATTCTTCGAGCTGCTCTTTAGGGAATGTGCGCATGTTTGCCAAGACATAGACACGTGCGAACACTTTGAGCTTAGCATCCAACTCAGTTAAGCATTCGGTGACACTTCTATGTTCAACAAGGGCTTGCTTGGTTGCTATCTCATGCAAGGTTCTAGGAGTTTGCCTGGATTTAGCATAGCTAGGAGCTCCGGCCTAGATGTGCAAGTTTGGCCAATGCAAGGATTTCTTATGCTCTTGGGGTCCCCATGTGTCTCCTGAGGCTTCATTATTGCATCATGGTTCTCCGTGGATGTGACTGGTATAGGCTTGTCACCCTGTTGTGACAGCGTTATGTCCACTCTTGATTGGTCAATGCAAGTTCTATTGTCGGTAGATTGAGCATTGCAAGCAGTCATTGATGGTAACGACTACTTTGATTTTTCAGAGCACACGGATGTGTCTGAGGTTTCACCGCTATTAGGAGAGGCATCAATGGGTTCATTGGTGGGTGGACTCGATGCTTTATTCATCAGCTCTCCAGCGCTCTTCGTCTCAATGTTCTTGGGGTCCACAACCACCTGCAACTGTTGTTATTTCTGTTGTTTTCTCCTCGTTTTCTTGGTCAGTGAAGGTGCATCTCTCAATGACTCAGGACCCTAGGGACTAGGTCAACCGTTGTTGTGCTTGGTTGGGCCTTAGCATTTCCTTTCTCTAGTGTGTCCTCATGGGACATAGCCGTGGCTTGCTAATTAGCCTCACCAGGTTGTGATGGTACAACTGTCTCCCTTTTGGAAGAGTCTAGCTCTTCAGCCAATTCCCATGTGTTTAACTCCTTGATCCTAGGCTTTAGGCACTTTGGAAGTGCTGGAGTTGTCAAGGAAGTTGGTTGCGACACCTCCTTCACAAGTAAACTACTAAGGACACGTTTTGCAAGGGGCATTGTCACAGCCAAGGGCTATGACTATTGTGATCCCTGATTGGAAGCAGTAGTTTAGCGGCTAGTCCAGTGGACTGGCTACTCTCGGTGGATTGCTGTGTCAAGTCTCTAGGGCGATCGGAGGTGGTCGCGTCTTTCATTGTCCTTTGAGCATTCATCTATGTAGATCGATCTGGTCACATTGGGTCGCACAGGTGTATCCTTAGGGCGAGAGCTACAGCTAGTGTCATGTCCCCTCTCTTGAATATTCGGAAGCTTTGATGGAGATAGAGATTGGGAGTGAGCAGCTGCCATTGACGACTATTGTTGTGCTTCCTATGTCTGGTTGGAAAAAGAGGATGTAGGAGATCTAGGACTCTTAGGTGGACTTGGCACTGGCTGAATGATTTGCTCGAGGCTTTTAGACGATTGTGCCATTTGCTTTGTTGAGCGATCAGCCTTGCCATGAGCAATGTTGTGCCTATGATGCATGTTATCCTCTTGGAAAATCAAAGGCTCTTTCGGCACTAATGGCTTTTGTGCACACTCAATGGCTACGTATGACATCTGCTTATTAAGCATGCTAGGCTGAGGCTCTTTCTTTCGAACACTCTTGTCTGGTTTCTTGCCTCGAGACCTAGAGTTTCTCTTAGATTTCCTCCTGTGCTTCGTTGCTTTTGATGTAATCTTGCCTTCAACTGATAGAGATGGTTTGGCAAGGGATTTTGGTATCCAAATCCATCGGTTACCTGCGTAATACCCTTGAGCACGTAGCAACGCTTTGGATATCCATCGCGGTGTTATGCTGACCCTCCATCGATGCTGTCGTCTATAAGGCTTAGGCTTCTTTTGGGGTCTTCTACAATATTGGTAAGTCCCAAGCTCGTCCTTGGCATTGTCTCTTGACCTTCTTGTTTCAAGCATGGCCTCACCCACTGGTTCTCGTTGTTCTACTTGTGCTTATATCAACTCTTCCAACAAGTCCTTGCTCTCATTAGTAGGCTTGACTATTACGTCAGCACCTTCCTTGCCTTTCCCTCGAGGTTTGATGAGGTCACCCTTGCTAAAGATTGTGACTATCCTCACACTCGGTAGTGTCAGGTGTATCCTCTGTGATACATAGTCAACCTCACATTTGGTCGCCCTTTTGAAGGGTCTTCCCAGGAGGGTTTCCTTACCATATTTAGCACTATTTGGAGGAACATGAAATAAGATGGGCAAGCTTTCAGTTTCAATTGTTGCAAGGATATTGCACTTCCCTATGAGTGCTTATGGAGGTCTCCCATAAGGGCTAAGAGTTGCATTACTCAGTGTCAGCTTTGGTTGGCCTAGTAGGGTCCATGCCTCATAGGTCAAGACATTAAAATCTGCTCCTTCATCAATTAGAGCATCGACAGTATGCTCTCTTTTCGTGGTGAGTTTGACCCTAAGATAAGCAGGTTGTACTATGTCTTCATCTTCCGGGTCTTGGCTTCTAAATTTAAGCATTCTGACAAATGCCCTTGAGTCCCCAACTGCACGACTAGATGTGGATTCTCCACTGATGTCTTGGCTCGTTAGTGCAAGGCTATCCAAGGAGCATCTATTGTTAGGACTGTCATATCTAGTCATTCTCACTACTATAGCATGCGGTTGTTGCCTTCCGCTTTAACTAGATGTAGTCCGAGTGCAAGACATATGTGTTTTTGCAATGTGGCCTTCTTGCCCTTGTTGGCTAGATTGGCCCATTGAGGTTCTAGGGTCTATGTTTCTCTCAGTTTGAGTATGGGATTTTGGTTGCTCTTTTGTCAATGAGGATCCACGTTCGTGTAGAGCCATTACTACACTACGGTCTAATTTGGGGGAGCCATTACTGAAAACACCATGCGCAATTTGGAGGACCGTTTAGCCAAATTTTGAACTAATGGTCTAAGTTTCAGCCCGGTGATGTGTCTATGATGTGCCTTTAGCTCTAGGTAGCCTTTGGGGTCAATTTCGAGGTTCAGGGTTTTTCTAATATATTGCCTCATTTGTTTTTTACAAATCAAATTTTAGCTGCTTAGCGTTTTGTGTCTAGGTCTCTAGGTCTCGTTGCTGCCTACTTCAAGCTGCCAAGCAGCTACTCCCTACAATTCCATCCATTCCAAGTGCCGAAATCGAGTTCTGAGCGTCAGAAGGACTTTCGACAATTTGCGCTGCTGATCTCTAGTTGGGTCAAGTCAAATTTCTGAGAAGTTGATAGCAATTTACGCTCAGCCCAGCTGGTCCGAATTGCAGGGTTCGAGTGGGTCACTCGGACGGGCCGAGGTACATGGGCCGAGGGCCGAATTCTATAGCTCCGACGGTTTGGCTCGGACGGGGTCACTCGGATGAGGTCACTCAGACAGGGTCACTTGGAAAAGGTGATTCGGACGGGGTGAGACACTTGGGTCGAGGGCTGAATTTGACACATGGCAGAGGGCCGAATTGGTCGATGGTCCGAATGGTCAACTCGGACGGGCCGAGTGGGTCTGGACCGAGGGACTCAACCCAGAAGCAGTTGCTCGAACGGGCCGAACGCGGCGCGACGATGACAACGAGATGTCAATCTTGCTCGTTTCGTGTGATTTATCCTATCGTAGCAAGCATAAACCTCTAGATCCTATCTAGGGGGATAGGGGAAGGGATTCATATACCTGAGTAGAGCAATAGGCTCGTTGATGGCAGGATCAGAGTGAATCATGCGATGACTCTCTCTCTCTCTCTCTCTCTCTCTCTCTCTCTCTCTCTCTCTCTCTCTCTCTCTCTCAAATGGTCACAAATGAGCTCTCCCTTGGCCTCTTGGCTCTTATGCCCCTTCCCGGGTATGGTGTTGATGCCCCCAATCACTCACTTGCCTACCTTAGGCATCACAAGCGAGCTTTTTACCATTTTTTGTACACTTTTTACCCTATTTTACCTTGTTTTGCAATAGTAAACCCTAATGCTTATTCTCTTTGTTTTCTCCTACTCTAATGCATCCAATTCACAAAGTAAATACCTACACTACTCCATCTCACAACATAAATCTCAAAAAAGCCAAAAAACCTACTTGCCAAGGAGATCGAATACCATCTTCAACCCCCTCACTTCCTACCTATCTCTCAAGCACCGGTTCGGGGAAAGCCCTTACTTCGATGCTCGATTCGAAGCGTGCAAGTGCTCAAGGCTTGAATCTGTAGGTCCCGACAACAGAACCAAAATGTGGGAGCTTTCGCTCAACCTCCAAGACCCACAGACCGCTTATTGTTTCAAGCATTTCAAGCTGAGCACTAATGGCTACCTCTCACATAGCCAACGCACCCTCCATATCTACGAGTGTAGTGAGCTTACCTCCGTGCCGTTCGAGTTACCTCCTCTCCCGCACACTCCGGTAGCTCCACGATCCAAGTGCAAGCTTCAAGCAAGCTCCATCCTCAAGCCCCATGCTCCAAGCTCCATCACCACGAGCAAGAGAAGAGAAGAGAAGAAGAGAGGAGAAGATGGAGAGCTTCTCCACCCCACGGTCCCTCACCCTCACACACTCACTCCCTCACACCCTCACACTCTCACACTCCCTCTCCTAAGCACAAGCTCAAGCAAGCAAGAACAAGAAGAAGAAAAAGAAGAGGAGAGCCACTTTTTGCCACACACAAAAATAAGCTTCTCATTCACTTTTCAACTTTATGTATAAAACCCTAAATCCCTTTTGGGCAGTCATCCCCTTTTTTACATGGCCGGCCGTAGCCTAGGCCCTTTTTCCCATTGTCCTTCTATCTTCCTAGCTTCCTTTCCACCGCCCGTCTACATTTACAAATTGCACGGGTGAGAGCCCGGCGCTCCTTGAATTAAACCATGATGCACTTGCGCTCTTTTACAAAAGTTTTGACTTGCGCTTTTCCTTGTGCACCTTTGTCTTTCGTTTCTCCTTGCCTTGGCCTTTGTCTTTGTCTTCTGTTTTAGCTTTTCGGATTTTCCACCACCTGGCACACTTTTATAAGATTTCAGGGTGCGCCTTTGTATTTTAAAATGCACCTTTCCCCTTTTTCATTTGCCTTGGACTTTTTAAGGTTGCCCCTGTGCTTTTGGCCTTTTCTCCTCTTCTATCTTCAGTCGGGCTACCTTTTTTCCGCCTTTGCCCTGCGTCTTTTTTATTTCATTTTGCTTTCTTCGTGTTGGGGTTAACAGGCATTAAGTCTAGCTTGAACAGATCCTTTTCATTGGACACAAATACAATCAATAACTTGTAAAGTGGTCTAGCAATCAATGCATAGTTCAAGATAAAGCATCGATAGTACCCTATGTGTCCTAAGAAGCACTGAACTCCCTTATAATTCGTTGGTGGCAACAAGTCGACAATAACCCTGATTTTGAAGAAGTCAGTGTGTGGCAATGTTGTTCTTGCACACCATGTGCCCTAGGATACATATTTTCTTTACCCAGAAGTGGCACTTTAGGGGGTTTAAAGAGAGAGTATACAATCAACACCATTCAAAGACTACACAAAGCTTATGTAGGTATTTTGCCCAACTAGAGTGTATGCATAGATCATCAACGAATGCCACTAGTTCTCACCTAAGCATGTCCTTGAAGATGGCACACATTAGACGTTGGAAAGTGACAGGTGCATTAGTCAGTCCAAATGGCATGACCATGTAAGCAAATACACCCCATTCTATGGAAAAAGCCATCTTGTGTCTATCATTAGGGTGCACCTATGCTTGATTATAGCTTGAGAAGCCATCCAAGAAATCGTAGGCTTCTTTTCCCACTACTCTCTTGAGTATGTGCTCCGTACAGGGCAATGGGTAATTGTCTCTCTTAGTTGCAGCATTGACTTTTTAATAGTTTACGCACACTCAAATTTTTCTCTTCTTTTTCAAGACAATCGGAATGGGTGATACCTAGTCCATGTGCTCAATCTCATAGATGAATCTGGCCTTCAATAATTTATTGATCTCCCCCTTGATGGTGTGAGCATGCTATCGGGTAAGGTCGTTGCTTTACTTGTGTTGCGTCGAGACTCATTAGAATGTTATGTGTCATGACTCTCGGATCAACTCCTTTTAGTTCTTCTAAGGACCAGGCAAACACATCTATGTACTCTCGCAAGAGAGCAATGAAATCAGCATCCTCTTACTCAATCAAGTCATCGACTACTATTTACTTGCCTATCCCTACCTCTTTGCTCCCAAGAAGATCACTACCCTATCTCCCTTCTTGAATTCAATGAAGCTCTTTGGTAGGTCCTAGGGCTTATTTTGTTGTTCGGCCTCTGATTCCTTTGGTTGTCCTCTCTTTTCCTCCTTCAACCATCTACACCTTAGGTGGACCGAAAAGTCCCCCTTGGTGTGTTTGGATATAGGTAGTTGGGATATCTCTAGATCACTCCCAGAGCTTGCTTCCAATTCCGAGTTAAACTCACAACCCTCGCTAGAGGAGGAGTCTCCCCTAGCAGTCACAACTCCAAGGCTGATTTCGTTCTAAAAAGAAGTGCGACACTAGGCTCTACCAGTCCTACTTGCTCATAGTCCATCACGTTTAAGTGATCCAACCAAGTGTGATCACATTCAGTTCTTTTGAAAACTCCTCTTTTGATTCTAAAAGTGTCAACTCTCCATGGCTTTGAGTCTACTCTTATTTATTCAATTAGTCAGTCGTCAATGTTGTACTCTATTATCTCAATATCTTCTTCACTTTCCTCATTCGACGAGTGGCAATCCTCATACTTCTCATCCGAATTGCTACATTTTTACTGCTCGTTGTTGTCTAGGTCCCTATTCTCAAACCTCTTTTCATCCATGATCAATGCCCAATTGTACATGAGGTTTAGGTTGTGCACCTTAGTCCATTGCCCTTTCGGCTCATTCATGATGAGGACTTGGAGTGGCTTGAGATTGGCGGTTGGATTATTGGCTAGCTCCCTCATCAAGTACTCAAGAATCCTTTGGAGCTCAAGTCTATTAGAAAGAATATGGAAAGGCACAAGAATTTGTCGTCTACTAGGACTTCTGGAAAACATGCAAAGTGGCACTGAAGGTGGGGTCTCACCCTTTGGTAGCTGGGATGTGGTGGCTTTACAAGACTCACCTATTGTCCTTGTTGCTTACTTGTAATCCGTTTCTTCATCTAAAAATGGCAGGTCAATGGTGGCTAGCACATGCATCCAATCTCCTCGTCTTCAAGATACAGAACATACTTCGTTAATGGCCCGTATGAATTCCTAGCCTATGAATCCCCCTTCAAGATAAGGAAGATGGCACATCCAAGTCAACGGTGTGGTCTTCTAGGTGTCCATCTTGACTCTTACTGCCTCATACCTATTACCTAGAAATATGAGATGGTTATCCCAATCTTTGATTACTCGTGCATTTGGCATCCAAGGTTGGCGGCCTAGTAGAATGTCATAGTCTACTCCTTCATAACTATGAAGTTCATTGAGAACTGGACACCCGCTTTTTCAAGGGTCAGCCCTTTAGCACTCCGAATGGCCTAACTTTCATGCCATTATCCAGTGTGACATTAAACTTTGTGGTCTCCACTGACAGGTTACCCCATGATTGTAGGACTGCATGACTAAGCATACTGACTCCCACTCATGTGTCTACAATCCCCTTCCTCATGACGTCTCCTAATACTACCACCAATAGGATAGTATGCATCTTTGTGCCCTTTCAAAAAGCATTTACATGCAAAGAATTAGGCATCAAACTCAACATTAGGCTCAGTATCTACGTGGTTGTGTCATGGTCATGCAAATAATCTACTCCTCGCTTGTTAGACCCCTCTACCCACTAGTTTAACTCTCACCATAATGAGAAACTTTGCCTAAGTAGATCCCCCATTGGCAAAGTCACCAAGGCTGATATCAACATTGTAAGAAAACCACTAGTTGCTTGCCTTTCATTATGCTCTACACTCTTTTGCCACTGCTCTTGAGCAATCTATCTATGAAAGTTGTGAAGGATCAAGCAAGACATCACCAAAGGTTAGAGAGCTATGGCGGATGGAGCAAGAGTAAGAAAGAGAGAGACTCCAAATGTGGACACACCAACAGTCACAATGTGTGACTAGCCTTCCCTTTATTCAAATGCCACTGAAAGAATGAAGAATGAAGTGACATTGATGGGTGCCCACTGCCCTTGTAGTGTGCAGGTGCGGGTACTGTCCCCCAACAATCTCCCACTTAAAGGCAAATCTGCCTCAATGAGGAGTGAGAAGAAAAAAAACAGCACAACATGTACATAGACACAAGAGGATGAGGAAAGACAGCATCTCATCCAATGCCCATCAACTTCTTAAGGAAGGCAAAGTGCTCTATAGAGAGGGTTTCTGTAAGCAAGTTTGCAAGATTGTGGTCAGTTGAAAGCTTAACAAGGTCAACAGACTTGTCCTCAACGACCCCACAAATGAAGTGATACCTCACCTCAATGTGTTTTGTATTCGCATGGAAGACAAGATTCTTGGCTAACTAGATAGCACTCATAGAGTCCGAATGCAGTGTAGGGATAGCATCTGCAATGCCAAGGTCAGCAACCAAATGGCCTCCTTGCAAGCCCCAATGGCTGCAACATACTCGGCCTCTGTAGTAGAAAAGGCCGTGCATTTCTACACCCTGGACATCCATGAAATAGCACCTCCAAAAAAAGTGAACACATAGCCAGAGGTGGACTTCCTACTATTTGCATGTCCTACATAGTCAAAGTCAATGTATCCCATGGCTCCTGTATCCTGGCTACCATAACATATGCACATATCAGCAGTGCCTTTTAGGTACCTCATGATACCCTTCATGGCATCCCAATGCCTCTTACCAGGTGTAGCCATATAGTGTGCCACAACACCAACTGCAAAAGCAATATCTAGACAGGTGACTATCATGCCATACATAAGACTACCCACAGTCAATGCATAGGGAATCTTGGCCATCTCAGCCCTTTGCTTATCTGTCTGCAGACAATCGGCTTTTGATACCTTCACATGACAAGGCAATGGATAGCCAATAGAATTTACATCCTGCATACAAAAGTGCTCAAGGACTTTATGAATGTACTCTCTCTGTGATAGATAAAGTAGTCCTTGATGCCTATCACACGTAATGCACATACCAAGAATATGAGAGGCATGTCCCAAATCTTTGATCTCAAAGCTCTTCTTAAGCTGAGCCTTAAGAGCATCTAGCTCATCATGAGCTTTTCATTCCAAAAGCATATCATCCACATAGAGCACCAAAATCAATAAAGATCCATCACAGGCTTTCTTCGTGTACAGGCACAAATCCATAGCACTACGTTTGTAGCCCTGTGTGACTGCATAAAATGCATCAAACTTATGATACCATTCCCTAGGTGCTTGCTTCAAGCCATACATCATTTTCCTCAATCTACACACTAGGTGTTCCCTGTCATGCTCTGCAAAGCCCTTAGGCTACTCCATGTGAATCTCATTATGCAAGTTCCCATGTAAGAAAGTTGTCTTGACATCCAATTGATACAAGTCCAAGTCAAGCTACACAACCAAAGCTAAGACTAAGCATAGGGTGGTCATCTTAACCCCAGGAGAGAAGAACTCATCAAAGTCAACACCATGCTCCTGCTTAAAACCCTTTGCTACCAATCTGGATTTGTATGCAAGCCTGGGGTGTCTAGGGGTACTTTTCAACTTGTACACCCACTTGCAAGGCAGAGCCCTCTTGCCACTAGGCAAGGAAACCAAATCCCACTAGGGATACTTTTCAACTTGTACACCCACTTTCAAGGCAAAGCCCTCTTGCCACTAGGCAAGGAAACCAAACTCAATCTCAAACTGCATAGCCCTCTCCCAAGAGTGACTATCACCCCTGCTCATAGACTCATCATAGGTGAGAGACTCTCCTACATCTGTAACCAAAACATAATTTATGAAGGGCTCATAGCGGTTAGGAGGTCATCTATCTCTAGTAGAACACCTCAATGCAGGTTGTGCTTCCTATTCAATATCCTGTCTAACATCCTATCTAACATCTTGGCCATGAGGATCAACTACTAGTGCAAGCTATCTAGCTAGCTGTGCAGGAGTAGGGGGCTCCTCTTGAAAGATAGCCTTGTGTATCTCAACAACTTTCTCAGGCTGTATATGCATTTTGTCCTCATGGAACGCAACATCATGGTTGCAAATCACTTTCCATGCCTACGAATCCCAAAGACAATAGCCCATCTCACCTACATCTCCATAGCCAAGGAAAATGCATTTCACATTTCTAGGATCCATCTTATTACATTTATCCTTGGGCACATGGCAAAAGGCCTCACATCCAAAGATAAGCAAATGAGCATATGAGGGAGGCTTTCCTATCCATTCCTCCTCTGCAACACGTAGAAGTCACTACCACTGCAAGGTGACCTATTAATGAGATGCACAGTAGTAGAGACTACCTCAACCCGATAAATATTGTGGTAAGCTTGCTTGGCTAAGGATACTATGGACCCTCTCCTGGATAGTCCTATTCATACGCTCAGTCATACCATTTTAGGGAGGGGTGTAAGGGACAGTCAACTGACGCTTAATACCCCGTCGTCACAAAATCGCTCAAAGGCACATGAGATGTACTCACCCCCATGATCAGTCCTTAGGCATGTCAACCTATGCCCAGATTGATTCTCTACTAAAGAAAGCCAATGCTGAAAGACAGTCAAGAAATTAGATTTTTGCTTTATGGGATAAGCCCAAACCTTAATTGAATAATCGTCAATAAATGTGACAAAGTACTTTGCACCTCCTAATGACTAACAGAGCATGGGTCCACATACATCTAAATGCACAAGAGCCAAAGGCTCACCCATGCGTGGAATACCAAACTTTTTATGTGAATTTATAGTCTGCTTGCCATATAAACAATGATCACACGACTCAAAATGTGAGTAGTCAAAAGGCAAAAGATACTGCAAAGCACTAAGCATTTTCATTCCCTTAAGTGACATATGCCCAAGACGAGCATGCAAGAGAGATACATGTGGGATAGAACCCACTGACAAAACATGGTCAATAGTACCAGTTTACAACCAAGAGGTAGAGGCTGTCAGACTTGGCACCTCTTGCAAAAACAAGCTTGTCACAAGTTATCTTCCATACAAAATCACCAAAGCATATATGATAACTTGCATCATCAAGCTGCATGGTAGACATAAGGCTTTTAGTCTCGGTGCAAGTACATGACGTACATTATGGAAAATAAAAGTGCTACCAAAGGGAAACTGTAGAGTGACATCACCAATGTTAACAATAGCAAGAGACCCCGATCATCACCTAAGCACATAGTATCAGATACATTGCGATAGGTATGAAACCACTCATAGTAGGGGGCACATGAAAAGATGCACCCGAATCCAAGAGCCAACACTGTGCATGAATAGACTGAGCCTCAGTTAGCTGAGAGGCATCACATGAAGAGACTGCTAAGATGTAGTCACCATTGGACTCCTCAAGTTGCATGACATTTATCTCCTCAATCTTTATGCTATACTTTGCAGGTATAATGCTGTGATCATTGGATTTCTCCTACACTTTTTCTTTCCCCTTTTCTTTGCGCTTGTCATCATGCATCTTATGGCATTGCAACCATATGTGTCATGCTTTCCCACAATAATGGCATTTAAGATTAGACTTACGTCCATGGGACTTGCTACATCCACATGACTTAGACCGTGACTTTTGAGAGTCCTTCCCATGACGATCATTATCTTTCTTACCACTTTTGCTACCTCTAACAGATAAAGCATGTGAACTACAGGAAGCATCATTGTTTTTCCTGTTAATTTCTTCAGTCAAAAGAGCACAATCTAGATCTTGCAATTTCAGCCCATCAATTTTGTTGGTACAAATTGCAATGCAAAATACATCCCAAGACTTAGGTAAAGTGCCAAGCAGAAACAAAGGATGCAGATTATCCTGAAACTCAATGCCCTATTGAAGTAGATTCTTCATGATATAATGAAATTGGCTAAAGTGAGAAAACAATGGGGTCCCCTCCTTCATGTGGGGATCCATCAATTGTTTAAGCCAATATATCTGTGAAGCAGGGCTCTACTTTGCATAAAGTTCATGAATATTGTCCCATATATTTCATGTACTCTGATCTTCATCTTCAATAACATTATTATGGACCTCTTCAGAGAGTGATAAAATGATAGTGGACATGCATAATGCATCTAAATCAGCCCACCAATCATCATCATCCATATCCTCGACTTTAATACCTTTGTTTATTAGTGGCTAATCTGCAATTTTTGTACCAATACCTACCATATTTGAGATTTCCAGTAGCCACAGTTGGTGCCATCCAGCTTGATAATGTTAAACAAAGCCATATCTTTGAGATGACCATCCATAATAAGTCAAATAAAGGCAAACTATGCAGAAAACAACCTATTGTAATTAGAAGTTAACATACCAAAACCACAGCCAAAATAAGTTGAAAATAAGAGAAACCGATAGATTGACCAGTTGTCCACCAAATAGTACCAAAAGTACATCAAAAGGATGTGATTAAGCTCAGTAAATACATCACAGTCCACATAAAACAACTTGTTGTAATAAATGATAGTAGTGAGTAAATGATAGCAAACAGTGAGCTAATAGAGATCCAATGACAACATTGACTGCCAAGTCCAATCCTGCATCAAGCGGGCATAACAAAGGTGTTGAGAATCAGCAATCACACTCAAACAGCCTCTTTGTATGGAGTCTCAGGGTCAAGGACGTGCAGGCTAACTTATCCCATATGCACAATGGTGCCTACTGCAGTTTCCTACTTTCCTATAAAGCATTGTACTTGCTTCCTTTCTTAATGCAATGATAGTACTCTTTTCATTTCAGTAAAGTGTCAATGTCATTGTCCACATACACAAGATTGTGTTTATGAGTCCAAGTCTCAATCTTGGAACCTAATTCACTTGTGTAACAAACAGTGTCCATTCCATCATGAGTCTACACTTCTCCTTCCATCCTCCATAGCTTCCGGTTATGTCATGCTCTAGATCCCGCATTTCTAACATGGTATCAGAGCCCAGTTGGGCATGGCATTGCTTCTCTAGCCTCTCTTGATTCTTCTGAACCTCCATCCAGCTCAATGTCAGCTCATGACTTCATCTCCCAACTCTACTCTCACTGAAGCTTCCATGGCAGCCATAGCCAGCAACACCCTATCAGATTGAACTGCTTATATCTCACTCCACAAGTCAAATCTCTTACAGCTTCCTTCTGGAAAAGTATTCCCCAACTCATAAAGCTTCTCCGTATCACATCAATCCAGGACATTGGACCATCTGGAGCTCAGCATTGTGAAAATCCCAAATCTCTGTTCTGTGTCTGCCATAGCCAGACAGGACCTACCTTGCTTGGAGCTTCCATAACTCTTCAACCAGGCCATTTCAGCCCACGATTTCTTCTGGAGAGTTGTTCCTCTGCTCAAGGCGTTTCATCTTGGCACAACAATCAATGACATTGATGCTCCCTGGCTCCAGCATTGCAGAAATTCGACCACGCTGTCCAGATCTGCGCCGAATCTGTTCGCGGCACCTGCGCGCCTTATACTGACCACGATCTGCACAATCTTCATGGGGCTTTGGTAGCCCATGACATAAGCTTCCTAGATATGTAAAAAGTTTTAAAAATGATGCACTGTAGCTCCTGCAATAAGCAAAAAACCAGGCCCCTGTCTCAGAAACCCTAAATCCACCATAGCCAAAAGCTTCAAAATCTTGACATTTTTCACTGTTTCTCTCACTAAAGTTATCAACAGTGATTTTAATCACTGAGCAATACTCTCTGAAGTTCGTTAAAGTACTGTCACTCAGATCTGATGACATCAGCATCAAATCAAGAAGGGAAAGATCACTTGGAGTAAAAGACTTTTGCAGATTTGGTATTCATTGACACTCAGTTAGTGCTTTTTAGCACTTGTGTCTCTCAATCAATTCTTCTGTTGCTCAAATCTAATAAAGTCTGAAGTTGATTTGCTACTGTTCCCGTAAATCTAACATGGGCAAAGACTCGCCAAATGCTCGATTCAAAGGAGTCGGATTCCACACTTGGCAAACCCGCATCAAGCTCATCCTGATGAAGAAGGGTCTCTGGGCCATCACAAATGGCAAAGAGAAGAAACCTCGGGACGCGGACCTTGCAACTACTTGGCAAAAGAATGATGACAGAGCCCAGGCCATTATCAAATTAGAGCTAGATGACAGTCATATCCATCATGTGGATAACTGTGAGACCTCACAGGATACATGGAAAAGACTTGACACCCTGTTCGGTGCACAATCTAAATCATCAAAGTATGGTCTCCTAATTGAATTCTTCAGGCTTGAAATGAAGTCCAGCACATCACTTGCCACACATATTAATTACATGGAAGGACTCCTAACCCAACTTGCAGGAATCAACATTAAAATGGATGAAGATGTTTGCATCAGTGTTCTACTCAAGAGCTTGCCTCCTAAATATAATAACGTATCAACAACTTTAATCAACATGCCAAATCCTGAACTTGTTGATATCCAGGCATCACTGTTAGAAGAAGAAAAGAAGCTAAAAACTAAAGAAGAACCAAGTACCTCTAGAGATGAGCATGCATTATATGTTGGCAACAGGTACAAAGGCAAGAAAGATCAGCTCTTTTGTGACTTCTGCAAAAGGACCGGACACACCGAGAAGTTCTGCCACGCAAGAAAGAGATCCCAAAAGGCCTATCTAGTCGCAGTCAAAGAAGAAGAAGAAAATGAAGCAAAGGAAGATGAAGATGAAGACCACCAGGATCGGAAGGACAAGACTCATCAGTCCTTGTACTCTCATAATTCTGATAGACTGTTTTAATAGCCTTGTATTTTCCTTGCCCTAATGTTTCCTGCCATAAGCTTTGTAAACTCCTTATGTAACTTGGCATTACAGTCCCTGTACACTTTGTGAGGACCCTGTTACAGCCTCTGGATGTCCACCATGTTTATGGTACCCACACTTAGCTTTTTCTGCAACAGCCTCTGGTGTTCTGCCATGTCTGTGGTATGCCCACACTTTGCAGGTGGTTCTCATTACAGCCTCTACACACTTTGTGCCTTTCCTAGTTGTGATTGAGGAGGGGTGTTGAGAATCAGCAATCACACTCAAACAGCCTCTTTGTATGGAGTCTCAGGGTCAAGGACGTGCAGGCTAACTTATCCCATATGCACAATGGTGCCTACTGCAGTTTCCTACTTTCCTATAAAGCATTGTACTTGCTTCCTTTCTTAATGCAATGATAGTACTCTTTTCATTTCAGTAAAGTGTCAATGTCATTGTCCACATACACAAGATTGTGTTTATGAGTCCAAGTCTCAATCTTGGAACCTAATTCACTTGTGTAACAAACAGTGTCCATTCCATCATGAGTCTACACTTCTCCTTCCATCCTCCATAGCTTCCAGTTATGTCATGCTCTAGATCCTGCATTTCTAACAAAAGGCACTATGATAGAGCTAATGAACATGAGCCAAACACCCAAATGTGTAAAGAGAGTCCGTCAGTACAACTGATACATCCCCTGAGTAATAAGCAAGATGTACACACCACTGGAAAGACCTCAGTGCATGCTCAATGAAGACGGATCAAATTAGCTCATAAGCATCCAAGAGTAGACATGGAAGCATCTACCAAGCAAATATCATAGTCAAGGATGTGTAAGAGATCTCAGTCTCAAATCTCAAGTAATAGCTCAAATGCATAACCTGCAAGCTCTGGGTAAATCCAAGACCATAAGCATAAAGCTCCTATTGGTGCAAAATTCGATGGCAAATGTGCAACCAAGCTCAGAGATAGCATGTAAATGCATAAGATATCTCATAGCCAAGACCGTACATCATGAGAGCACCAAGAGCATGTAAGCGGTCAAGCATCTGAAGTACATCATGTACGAACCCAAGTCAATCTTTGACAAGCCAAGAAACATCCAAAAAAGGTTCCAAAGTATCGAAGCGCAAGCCCAACTAAAGCTCTAAGTTGCAAAGAAGCTCAAACAATGTAGGTAGCATGCATCACTGACATATGCTTCAAAGCATGTACCAATAGGTCATGCATAGACTATAGGTATAACCTCTATCACCAAGTATGCAAGTGTAGACCAATGTCAAGTAAGTGCCAACTAATACAAAGCTCAAACAAGGCTCAAAATATATTTTGGAACCATCCAATACATTTTCCAACCTCCATTTGCATCCAAATAGTCATAACAAGCATCTGGGAAGCACCCGAAACCAATAGGCATAACATAACCTGAGTTAAATAGCTTCAATCGTGCTCTATTATAGCAGTAAATTCAATATCAAATTAAGCATAAATAGGGCCAAAATAGGCACCAAATCAATGGCATATCATATGCCTAGCTTCCCATAACATCCGAGCATGAGTCGAGTACCAAATGGCATCAATAGCTAGTACCAAGCAAGCATAAACATCAAATGCTAATGTAGCACTATTTGAGGCTGCTTATGGGCTATTATGATAGTCTTGGAGTGAAGTATACTAGGCCCAAATGTCAATGCAACAAGCTCAAGCCTTCAATGCCATGGTTGAAGCATGCTCCTATGCCTCAAATGAGACCTTTGTGTAGTGCCAATCGCCCGAAGAGGTGCTGGTGATGAAGACCGCGTTTTTTACAGGCTGAGAAAATGGAGTAACTTGCTAAAATCATGTTTTTGATGTTGCTAAGGGAGCTGGGCACTACTTGATGGTTAGGGAGCTTCTATGGCTCCCAAAGAAGCTTCCCAAGAGGCCTCAATAGGCATAGAAGAGAGAGAGCTCAATTCCAAACCTTCATGGGCTAAGCCATGGCTACCCTATTCTTCAAACCCTGTGGACTAAAATAAAGAGTGGAATGAGAGCTCCAATACCTATAGATGAATGCCTGAGGTTGCCCAAGAAGGCCCAATACCAACTAGAAGCTCGAAAGGTGTGGCTATGGATGCCAAGAGTGAAGACAAGAGTGTAGGTATTGGAATGAATGCTAAAGGAGTGCCCAAACATGTTCAAGACCTCGAAGAGCCAAGCTCTAATACCAGTTGAAAAGTGTGAAGGATCAAGCAAGAGAGCACGGAGGTGAGAGCTATGGTGGATGGAGCAAGAGCAATAAAGAGAGAGACTCCAAATGTGGGAACTCCAACAACAGTCATAATGTGTGACCGGCCATCCCTTTATTCAAATGTCACTGAAAGAATAAAAAATGAAGTGGCAGTGATGGGCTCCTGCCACCTGTAGTGTGCAGGTGCGGGTACTACCAATGCAGTAATACACAGGAGGCTAGGCGGAGGTGCCTTTACCCCAACAATCTACTTGTGGCACCTAGGCTTTGTATTTCTCATGCTACATGCGGTATGGATGCTTCTCTAGATTCTATGTGAGTAGGCAAGATAGGAGTGCGCACACTAGAGAGCTCATTGATCTTGTCTTCTATGATGGGTTCCGCATCTTTTAGGTGTACTTGGGCTTCTCTCACCCACTCCTTGACCTTATCAACCACCTCTAATTGGTGCCTTGGATCAGGATATTCCCCAACCTTGGCACTCCCCTTCTCCACTATGTTAGGGGCAGATGTTTTTGCTTCTACATCTGTGACTTGCTTACCCTTTGATAATGTAGTGGCACTATCAATTTTGAGTGTGACTTTTGTCTCAACTCTCTTCCTTCTCCTCCTACAACTCCTCTTTCCTATGGAGGCTATGTCAAGGTTGCTAGGTCTAGGTGATATTGGCTTGCCTTGTCTATGCCCTGGTCATGACATTCAATGAGATGGGAGTGGCCTCACCATCAAGCATCTTGACTCCAAATAGCCCCAAAGGCACAGGTGGCACAATAGACTGAACTAATGGACGCTTTTTGCCTAGGGCACTCAACATACAAATGTGTGATTCCACACTCAGGGCATCTCAAGTCGGCCTTTTCTCAATTAGCTTGCTCTCGTTCATGGCATTGAGAGGAGATGTGACCTGGGTGGCCGCAAGTCTAGTATAGGCTCTTGGTTTTGACCTCCTAGGCCTCTACCCATTCCCCAACCTAATGCCATCACCGATACATAGTACTGGTCTAAAATCTATTAGAATGGGATTACTCTCTTTATCATAGGGAGACCTAAGGGTTTATGTATGCCTCTTCCTCACTTGGCTCCTCGACATAATGCACTAGGGCATCCCTTGACGGATGAGTTATGAAGGGTCCAAGTGGTCTAGGTATCCCTGTGGGGTTGATGTCCATCATAGGGATAGTTGGCCTTGAATCATTAGGTGTTGAAGAGCTAATGGAGCTCCCCTTTTGTAAGGTGGTGGTCTATTTCCTAGGTAGTAAGGTTGATTATATCGTTATAGGTATGGCAACCGCCTCAGTAATCGACAATGCATTGCATCATGGCCAAACCTACCACAATTGGCACAGGTTCTGGATCTAGGATCCATGAACTCAACTGGAAGGTGGTTTTCTCCGCAATGCACACATTGCACATGAGGTCTTGTAGACCTTCTCATCATCTCTTGAGGCTTAGCAAACTCTAGCTTCATGTTCGCCAACTCTTGGCTCTAATGGATATTCTTCCCTTTCTCCTAGGCACTGTGGTTTGATCTCTCGCTAGTGGTTGTGGCTCTCTTTGAGGTTCTTGAGGTTGCATGATCTTGGCTTGTGGTCCTTGAGCTTCTCTCTTTGAGCAGGTCATCCACTCATATGGCTTCTTCAAATACCCTAGTTAGTACATCCCTTTGCATGTTCAAATTTCCCACCAAGGCCTTCTAAAACTCTTCGCTTTTCAAATTCCACTTATGAACACATTGGAGACTGCTCATTCACTAGTCGCTCTTTGGCGGTTGGGATTCTCTTGAAGAGACTCCACATGTGGGTGATGTAGTCTCGAATGTCCTCTTTGTCCTTTTGACTGATGTTCATCAATCCAACAATAAAGTTATCTGAGTACTTTGCCTCAGAGAACCTCTTGATGAAGAGACTCTTGAGGTTGTTGAAATTATTCCATTCGATACTGTCTAAACTAGTGTACCGTGTCCGTCCTTTATCCCCAAGGCAAAGACCAAAAGCATGTGCATGTTGAGCAGGGTCCATTAGGCCATTTGCCTTGCATACCTACTCAAACTACTCTACAAAACTATATGGATAGTTGTCGAGCTAATACTTGTTGAGTTACTTGGCAACTATGGGTATCTTCATTTGGCTTTTGAAGCTCAGAGTGATACCTAGTCCTGCTAGCAACAAAGTTTCTAGGGTTTCTCTACTCTTCTCGCAACTGTGTTATTTATGAGTTGCTTTTTGAGAAGCTCGCTCAATGTAAGGTCGACTTCAAGTGCTCTCTTCCTCATAGCATTGGGTCCTGTCCTGTTTCTGTTGGCAAGCACTAAAACTCACAAGACCTCTCGTATTTTTATCTCCTGCCTCAACATCTAATTTTGATGCTCCTGATTATAGATAGCTATGCCTTGAAGTGCTTGGTTTGCTAGCCTCCGCTCTTCCTCGAGGTCCTATATGATGTCCTCGACTGGTCTTCTGTGGTGCTCCATTTTGGTCTGCAAGTCGTATCAATTTATCATCTACTAGATGTTGCCTTGACAGTCCCCCAAGTTGAGCTCACCATTTTTGGGATTAATTTTGGATCTTGACATTTTATCAATCTCTTGGACTACTAGGGTGTCGATCAAGTTGATTAACTTGGGTAAGATTAAATCCCTAATCATGTCACCTCCTTTCACTCTCCAAGCGGCTTGCTCTGAGGCTTAGCATCCTTGGATGCGCATTCAAGATCTGAGGGTCTTCTCCTATTAGTGGATTCATTTGGTCTTTCTTATCTTGCATGTGAGTTCCTTGTTATTTCAGACAATTCTCAATTTTAAGTGTACTCAAGTACTCGTGGGGTGCTTCCCTTTGTGTGCAGTGTGAAATCAGGCTTTCATCTTTCTAGGTGCACTTCAAGTGATTATTTATGCAGTGTTGTGTGACTGTGATAAAAACAATGTGGTGCAACATACACTTTTCTAGTTTGCCCCTATAGGTGATGGTCATTCTAACAAGTTTGTGTGGGTCCTTTAAGACATTTCGAATATGTGGTTTGAGAGGTTTTGTTCACCAATTTTGGAGTATGGAGGCTCTATGAACCTTTCGACATGTATTGATGTCTATGGGGGTGTTGCTCAACTCTGGCTTGGGCTTTGTCTATGCTAGTTTGTCAACTTCCAAGTTTTGGTTTTAATGTTTGAGTATCAGGCATCCGATTCCCAAAATTGGACTCTCCAATATTCTAGTTCTTGTTCAAGTGGTCAACTCAAACTATCAGAGTCCAAGGGGGTTTAGTTAGATAGTCCGAGTGCCCGATTTTGGGTGTCCGAGTCGAGCTGCATTCGAGTCAGATTGCGCTCGAGTCCGACTATCCAAACTATGTGGTCCAAGTCGGACGAATGAGTGTGTTCAAGTGGACAAGTGGTCTGAGTGGTTCACATCTGAGTGTCCGAGTCTAGTGACTCAGACGAGGAAAGGTGTGTTCGAGTGGACAAATTTCAGACGGTTAGATTAGGGTAATCAAACCGTGTGGTGAGTGTCTCAGTGCGATAGCAAGTTACCGAACAACGAAAAATCTTTAAAAACCCTACTCACACATTACTAATGATTGCACCAAGGAGTCAACATTAATCAATAAGCATAAAGCAATATCAAGAACATACCTACAGGGTCAAAATGCACCTGATGAAGACCATGATGCACAATCTATCCTCTTTGCCTGTAGCGCTCTCTCTCTCTCTCTCTCTCTCTCTCTCTCTCTCTCTCTCTCTCTCTCTCTCTCTCTCTCTCTCTCTCTCTCTCTCTCTCTCTCTCTCTCTCTCTCTCTCTCTCTCTCTCTCTCTCTCTCTCTCTCTCTCTCTCTCTCTCTCTCTCAACTGAGCAAATGAGCTCTCCCACCTGTTCCTCACCTATTAAAGCCCTTCCCTACTCAATTTTGGTCTTCCCCCTTTCTTCCTTCTGATGCATTACACATTAAAGCTCTTTTTCTCCCTTTTTCCTTGTTTCGCATGTTTACAACAGCAAAAATCCTATTGTGCATAACCTTATTTTTCAAGTTTTTTCTTGATCCTAATTCATTCAAATCACAACCAAATTCCTACGTTAATCCAAGCTACTCATCTAGATCTAAAAATAAAAAAACTTACTAAGGAGATCAAATACCTCACCAAACTCCCTTGCTTCCCACCGGTTTGTGGGAATCCCTACTTCAATGCTTGATTTGGAGTGTACAAGTATTCAAAGCTCCCACATTTTGGTTCCCTTGCCATGACAAATTGATTCAAGCTTTGAGTACTTATACACTCCAAATCAAGCATAGAAGTAGGGATTTCCACAAACCGGTGGCATCTGGAGTGTACAAGTACTCAAAACTTGAATCAATTTGTCTTGGCAATGAAACCAAAATGTGGAAGCTCACATTCAACCACCAAGACCCACATACGACTTATTGCTTCAAGTGTTTCAAGACAAGTGCAATGGCTACCTCTCACATAGTTGTACACACTCTCACACCTACGAGTGTAGTGAGATTACCTCCATGCTGATCAAGTTGCCTCCTCCCTCAAGCACTCTAGTAGCTCCACAATCTAAGTAAGCTTCAAGCGAGCTCAATCCTCAACCTCCATGCTCCATTTCCACGTGCACAAGAGAAGAGAAGAGAAGAGAAAAAGAAGAAGAGAGGAGACGATAGAGAGCTTCTCCACCATGGTTTCTTACCCTCACACACTCACTCCCTCTCTCAAGCACAAGCTCAAGCAAGCAAGAACAAGAAAAAGAAGAGAAGAGGAGAGCTAGTTTTTCCACACACAAGAATGAGCTTCTCTATTCACTTTTTGTCTTTAAAACATGTCTTAATCCTTTTGGACAACCACCCCTTTTTTACATGATCGGTCATTTTAGCCTAGGTCCTCTTTTCCTATTCCATTCTATTTACATTGTGGCTTCACCCATGCCTGTCTACTCTTTACAAATTGCACAAGAGAGAGCTTGGCACTCTTTTATAAAGATTTAAGGGGCACCATATGTGCAATACCCAAGGCTATAAAGGCCCCATTCTCTCTCTCTCTCTCTCTCTCTCTCTCTCTCTCTCTCTCTCTCAAAGGTCCTCATTCTCTTGTAAGTTGTGGCCCTCGACCTAAGTCATTTCTTTGTCAATTCTCATTGTAAGGGGATCTTGGACCTACATGATGCAAGGGGGTGCCCTCCAAAAATCTTGAGGGCCTCCCATCACATTGTGTGGGTCACCTCCCAAGGAGCCACACAATGCAAGTGAGGGTCCTTCTGAATTTTCAAAGGGGACCCTCTCACATTTTGTGGGTCCCCCCTTTCATTGTGTGAGTTCCAGAGGTGACCTACACAATGCAAGGGGGGGCTCGAGATTTTGCATCCCCCTCCCCCCCTTACATTGTGCAAGTTCTTTGAGGTGACCTGCACAATGTGAGGGTCAAGATTTCACACCTCCCCTCCCCTCAGGCATTGTGTTGGTCATAGGGGGTGACCCACACAATGTGAGGGGGAACCTTGAGATTTTGGAAAACCCCCGCCTCCCGTGTTGTGCGAGCTCCCCCCACCCACACCTTGTGTAGGTCCATCCTCTAGCCCAATGCCGATTGGATTTTCTTATACATTTATGTGTTTGTAGATGCAACATGGGACAAAGGTGGTGGATTGAAGTCCCTCAAGAGTGTAACTTCAAGATAAAATATCATCCCCAAGAAATGAAAATCTAGTAATTGCCACTCTTAGCCACAAGACTTTCCTAAATGCCCTAATGATGGAAGAATCTTCTAACCAAAAATCTCTTGCCATTCTTATCTACATGTCAAGCAATCCTATCCTTGACAATGTAGCCACATGAATTCTTAATGATCCAAAGTGTTTAGGGATTAAGATAATTATCCAAATAGAGAAAAAAAACCTTATAGGAAGAGGCCAAGTCTAAGGATTAATATCTTCAAAGACAGCTCCTATATTAGTTATAAATTCTATGCATTCCTAAGAATTTGGAGCTCAAGAAACGTATCCTATGGGATGTACATGATTGCCCCATAGTAGTTAGACATCCTAGCTATGCAAAGTCCTTGAATGCCATAAGAAGTAACTATTATCAGCCTAGAATGAAAGCACACACACTCAATATGTGACTCAATCCTTAAGGTATCAAAAAGTGAAAGTAGAATGAGTCAAGCTACATAGTGAATTGCACCCTCTTGATATTCCCCAAATGAAATGGGAATATACTAGTATGGATTTTTCAGCTGTCCTCCCCACTATCCAAGGAGGACATGATTCCATTTTAGTAATCGTTGATGTGCTAACTATGATAGCACATGTTGTTTCCATCAAAAGTACGTTTAAGGCATTTGATATAGTAAGGTTATTTGTCAAGAAGATCTTCAAGCTTCATGGATTGCCACATAGAGAATCCTTAATGATTAGGATCATCTCTTCACCTCCAAATTTTGGACTTCTCTCTTCCAAGCTATTAGTACTTAATTGTACTTCACTACATTCTATCACCCACAAACTATGGGCAAATAGAAACGGATGACATTTTGAGCATCTACTGCAATAGAGAGCCAAGAAGATGGATTAAATACCTTTTCTTGGTTGAGTTTGCTTACCATGGATCCTATCAACAAAGTATTAGAATGACCCCCTTCCAAGTGTTATATAGGCAGGAATGCCTATCTCCCCTCAATTTTTCTTATCTAACCCTAAGAGTCAAATTTTCTAAAAAAATGTTGGAGGATATGCAAAAGCAAGTCAAAGCCATTTGTCAAGACATAAAAGCAACCCATGATTGATGTGGATCCTAAGAGGACCAATCAAATTTTCAAAGAAGGGGATCATGTCTTCCTAAGGGTCCGATCCAAAAAAAGTTCACTATCTCTTGTGAAGTTTAAGAAGCTCAACTCGAGATATTTTGGACCTTACAAGATCTAACAAAAATACATACAAGGTAGCCCTACCTCTTAACCTGAAGATTTATGATGTATTTCATGTAATCCCACTAAGATCTTATGCTGCCAATCCAAATCATGTCCTTGATGACAATCGAATTGTAATTCCAACCCATAGTATCAGAGGCATTCAACCAAAAAGATTTCTAGAAGCTAGGAAAAAGCCCCTGAGGTATCTAATCCAATTGAAAGATTTCCGAGAAGAAGATATAGCTTGGATTGAGGAAATCCTCCTCCAAAGGGATCACTCTGAGTTTCTCTCAAGATGATGACATCTAGATTTCTCTAAGGGGAGGAGAATATAACGTACCCACCTTTTTCACTACAATGTTTCTTCTATGCTTTGTTGCATGCATGTGAAAACCCCCCTTCCACGGTCGTATCCCCCCCTTCTCACGATGCACCATCAAAAATACCCCCCCTCCAAATTGATTTTTCAGTAAAAAAAAATATTCCCCCTCCCCCTCTTGCCAATTTGTTATTTTCCTTTCCCTTACATAATAGATAAAAGGACTTCCCTACTCCCTTAAACCTATACATAAAACCCCCCTCCAAAATAAAAATATATAGGGGGCCCTAAGGCTGAGAGAGAGAGAGAGAGAGAGAGAGAGAGAGAGAGATTAAATATCAAGAGAGATAAAGCTTTAGAGACGAAAAGAGGAATTGTCAGCTAAGTGCAAGAAAGGGCTATATCAACAAGGCATCGTATTATAGACTCAACACCAAGCTTCCACTTTCTATCCTCCTTTTCGAGCTTTAACCCTCCCTCCTTCCTTTGGTTTGATGGGGGCTGAAGTAGTGGGATCCTCCTCCACAAACAAATGTGAGATGCATGTCATCTGTAATACACAAGTGATCTCTAGTCTAGTTTCACCTTCAGCATCATAACACCGCAATTAATCAAATGTGTTTTTAATGATATTTATGTGAGTTATTCTCTTTTGTATAAGAATGAGCCCTTAATTTTTAAAATTAAATATAGTATCATAAAGTATATAGCCACATGATATTTATATATATTGAGTTAGCTAAACATCCTCACACGATAAACAAATGTAATAATGTGCTTTATAAATGGTAGTTGATAATTATAATAAGAATGGGACCTTAATTTGAATATTAAATATACTAAATGGAGAAATTTTTTCCTCTATTTATATTTATCTAATAATATTTATAATTATGAATCAACTAATTAAATATAATACTATTTAAAAAAGTTAATACACAAACAATCTTAGTATAAATAAGATATTTAATTTGGACATTGTTAGAGAAACCAAATAATTTAAGAATAGTTTCTCAATGAGAATTATTTAAAATGTTTATTATGTTTCATTCCAATTAAATATAAAATTTTCACAATTTAGAATAGTTCACCAATTTTATATGTATGCAAATATTTACAACTCGTGTCCTCCCACTATATCCAATAGTTGGTTTGTGAAAGGGATAGGAAAATGATCCTTTTTTGTCTTAGAATTCAGCTTTCAAAAGTTCACAGCACTTATGCCCAACTTCATGTTCTTCTTGGGTACAACCATGATAGGTGAAACCCATTCATTGTGGGGGCTATTGGATAAATGAATTCGGCTTTTAAAAGCTTCAACAACTCTACTTCCATGGATGTTTAAATTTGAGCTAAGACCCCTAAGTGAAACACCCTTGTCTAGAATAGGATGCAAATTTAGCTTTGGATCTGAGATCGATTTAGATAGTAATATGGAAATTCCCTAATCTTCCAAAGCCAAATGCACCAAAGGGGGCCTCCAAGTCCAGCTAAGTTACAAAAAGCTAAAGAAGGATAGGAAAAAGAAAGAAAAGCATTTAGAAATAGAACAAAAAAGAAAATCATTTATACATACCTTAATTTATAGTCTAGAAACTTATTAACTAGTCTTTTTAATCTTGTAAATTAATCTTCAAACGTAGTCTTTATGTTCAATTAATTTGCATAGAAAAGATATGAGAAAAAACAAGTGATATTACCATTTGTGTTGTAGGATAAAATATTCCTTATTTCGATGCACCTGGTTGAAGCTCTAAGTGTGGAGAGGTGCGCACAGAGAGGTAATCAGCAAGTTGCATTGAGGAAAGGAGAAGCTAGAACTTGTGAGATTGTGTAATTGAGAAAAATGAAGGAGAATGGGATGCAAAGGGAGATGAGTGGCTTTATATAGCCAAAAAAGGAGTGGCAATGGTTATGGATCATTTATAGTGATCAGTGTAACAAATGCTCGAGCAAGGGCAACCCTTGGTTTGTATGCAAGGTGTGTAGCCCTTGGTCTCATGAAGTTTCTAGAAGATCCTAGAAAATTTTACAACATTCTAGAAGATTCAAGAAAGTACTAGTCGATTCTAGGAAGGTTCTAGATAATTCTTTGAAAAGTTCTAGAAGATGCTTGCATCAATGCTTACATTAACATTTCTTATATCATGACTTATGTCAATGATGCTTATGTCATCAATGATGTCATCATCTAGAAGCTTCCTCTTAACCTCCTCAATTCTAGTATAAATAGGGGTCGTGCTACGAGCCCTTCAGTCTTCCTAACACCAGTTGTGAGGCTCTTGCAAGGTAGTTCCTCTTCTAATTCTTGTCTTGTTCAACCATTGTCTTGTATCGAGTCTTGTCTCATAATCAAGCCATGCTCTTGTGATCATCCTCTTGTAATTGAGTTGTCTTGTAATCAAGTTATCTCACAATGAAGTTCTAGTTCAATTTATCTTTCAAGTTATTCTCTTATAAGTTGTGACAGCAATCTCTTGGCTCTCAAAGAACACTTGTCGTGCTAATAATAGTTTGGCAAGACTCTCCTACCATGATCTTGCCTAATCGTAATGGAGTCTATGATGGAAGGTATTGTTGCTTCTTTACAAAACATCTAGCAAAAAATCCACAAGCTTTAAGAAAGTAATGCAAAGCTACAAGTAGAGCAACCACAATATTTGGGCTTAACTGAACAAGACCTACAATGACAACTTCAAGAAATTCAAGATACAAGCCTACATCAAGCTAGATGTTCATTAGCCTACTATTGAAAATATTCATTGTCAATAGAGAAAAGAACCAAATGTCATTCTTCTAGAGAATTTTGAAAGCACAAGGTCAAAATTTAGAGGTTTCCTCCAACGTGTGCGATTATTTATATGCATGCAACTAGATTGTTACCCAAATGATTCTTCGCAGGCCAACTTCAAAGGAACTCTCCTCTCAAGTATAGCTCTTCCTTTGTTTGCCCATTGAGAAGGAATCCCCATTGCTATATAATTTTGAGGCCTTTGTACAAGAGTTCTTTGCCACATTTGGAGAAATAGACAAAACAAAGGTAGATAGAACAAAGATTAGAAATCTACACCAAGGGTCGAGACTAGCCTCGGTTTATGCATCAAAATTTTGGCAACTCACATGTGACTTAACATGGCATGAGGATTATTTTATCAGTCAATCCTATTGGGGATTGAAAGATCATGTTAAATATATTTTGCTCATCATGCCAAAGGTGCATATACTTAGTGAATTTATCACTCAAGCAATTGAATGTGACAACCGCCTATTTGAGAGAAGACAAGAAAGATGTTGAGGACCACTTTCAATTCAAGAATGATGAATAATTTTGAATATCTAACCACCCAAGAAGACCAAGTATCTGAGGTAGAGCCAAATTGATATGACACAGTTCAAGCCATTGACAACTCAAGAAAAACAAAGGAGATACATTAATGGATTATACATGTATTGTGGCCAATCACAAGACACATAACTAAATATTGTCCTAATAAAGGAAGCATGACACTTCATGACACCATTACTCCATCACTATCGAGAAACATTGGCGTCGAGCCTCAACATAGGCCATGTAGCTAGATAAGGCTTCAAGAAACCCAAAAGACGGTATCCTTCCATCTGTAGATCCAACATTCAACTCAACTAATAAAGATTCACCCAAAGCAAAGACAGATAGATGGACAAGTTTTGTTAAACTCTAAAGCCTTTCCATGCTTCATGAATGAGAAATATGTAGAGCAACATGGTATACAAATTCTAAGGAAAGCAAAGTCAGTATGTGCAAAAGTAATTGATGGCCGACTTGTTGCTTTGCAACTATAAGATTGAACCCATAAAAGTTGTCTTAAGGAGTCTTGTATTAGATATAGCCTTCAACATCATTCATTGTCCAAATAGTCATGTTGCTATTGGCCTACCCTAGCTAGACTTACATAAACTTGACATCAATTGGAGGTCCAAAAAGTTTTAACCAAGGCCAATGCAAAATAAAATATGAAGAATTCTTGACCGGGCAAAGGTGTTCATGCATAAAGGCAAAGAAGAATCCATCCTTTTTTATTTATGCGATTCCAATGGAGAAGCCAAAGGATGAAAGCCCAAACACACTCCTAGCTCGATATGCAAAATTTAAGGATGTGGATAAAAAGAAGAATGCAAATATGCTACCGGCACACCAACCTTATGATTGTGCAATAGATTTACAAGAAGGAGCTAGCCCCATCTATAAGCTATCTCAATATTAATTAGCACAATCATAAGGTCTAGCAGGTGCTCCAATTCAAAATCTCCAATGGGTGCTCCAATTCTATTCATTAAGAAAAAAGATCCCTCCGTATATGTGTGGATTATAACAAACTCAATAGGATTACTATCAAGAATTGCTACCCTCCTCCCTTGATTCCAAAACTCCTTGAACAACTTGGGAAAGCCACCAAGATAGATCTCTGTAGCACTTACAATCTTGTTAGGATAACGAAAGGTGATGAATGAAAGACAACTTTTTGCACAAGGTATGGACATTTTGAATATATTGTCATGCCATTCAGCTTCATGAATGCTCCACTAGTTTTCCAACATATGATGAATGATATCTTTCAAGAATACTTGGACGACTTTATTGTGATCTATTTGGATGACATCTTGATCTTTTACAAGAACCAAGAGGAGGATGAGCATTACATCAAAATAGTCTTAGATAAATTGGAAGAAGTAGGCTTATATGCAGAGCTAGAAAAGTGCTATTTTCATCAAATTGAAGTTGAGTTTTTGGGGTATGTCATTTTTTAGAAGGGAATTTCTATGGACCCTAAGAAGGTACAAACTATTCTAGAATGGAAGACTCCTTCATCTATGTGAGATGTTAAATGATTTTTGGGATTTGCAATTTTTTATCAAATCTTTATTAAGGACTACTTTGATATTGCTACCCCTCTAACCAACCTAACTAGAAAGAACAAGTTTGTATGGGATCAAAATGTTGAATCAACGATTGAAGCAAGCCTTCACCTCAACACCCATTCTCATCCATGGAGATCCATTGAAGCTCTTTATCATGGAGATAGATGCCTTAGATTTTGTATTTGGATCTATTAAATCCCAGATTGGTGATGACAATCCAGTTTATCCATTAGCTTTCCCCTCCAGAAAATTCTTTGTAGAAATCAATTATGAAATTCATGATAAAGAACTTCTAGCTATTGTGGGCTCCTTGGAGACCTAGTGACACATAAAAGAGACCCTCATATGATCACTATCTATACGGATGGAATATTTATAACTTCTTGTGTCTTGAATCATAACCAAGCAAGATGGAGTGGTTTCCAATCCACATTTGACTTTGACATTACCTATAGTCCTAGCTACCAACAAGGGAAGCTAGATGCTTTATCTCAAAGATCTTAGTTGGCACCAAAAGAAGGTGATGAAGCATATGACCAACAGAATTCAATAATCTTGAAACTTGAGTAACTGAAGTTAAGGGTAGTTAATCACCAAAGCCCTAGAAGATTTTGGATTCTTATCAAAGGTCAAGAAGGAAATTATAGAAGACTCATTCGCCGAGGACAGTGTGAGGTAATTACATCAAGGCCAATAATAAATTCAAAGGGATTTTCACGATATTGATGGGCTACTCTATTATAAAGGATTCCTCTATATTCTTCTTGGTCCTTTGCAAGTGGATATACTCAAAAAGAGACATGTTATCTTTTTAGTAGGGCAATAGAGCTGGTTTTAAGGTATTTTTTGTGGCCACAAATGTAGAAACTAGTCAAGGACTTTGTCTATTCTTGTGACATGTGCAATCAGCTAAAGTCCCCCATTATCAAACTCATCGCCTTCTCCATTCATTACCTATTCCAAGTAAGCCATAGTCATATTTATCCATGGACTTCATTGTTGAGCTACCTCCTTCCAGAGGGTACGATTCCATCTTGGTGGTGGTTGGTCACTTCACAAAAATTTCACACTTTATCGCAACAACCAAGAGTATGAATGGGGAAGGGACAACAAGGCTCTTCTTGGAACACGTATATCGGCACCACATGTTACCTAATGATATTGTCTATAATCACAACCCCCAATTTATATCTAGGTTTTAGAGAAGCCTCTTTAAACTTCTAGTAGTATAAGTGAATCTTTCTTTAACCAGTCATCCATGGAGTGATGGAAGAATAGAAAGAGTGAATCAAGTCTTGGAGCAATACCTTAGATGCACAATCAACTATCATAGACAATTGGGTGGATCTATTACCCCTTATTGAGTTTGCATACAATAATTTCTCCCATGCCTCTAGTTAATTCATACCATTCTTTGCTAGTATGGTCAACACCCAAAAATAGACAATCATGTAAGATCCAAGAGAAGAATACATGTACTACAAGCTTAGCTCAACACCTCTTCGATATTCATAAAGAGTTGCAATCACATATCAAACAAACTCAAGAGAAATTAACATAAGTTTCCATGCAACACACGTCATACAAAATTGGACATCAAGTTTGGCTTCTCTAACATGATCTACATTCTTCTTGCCCCTCCCAAAAATTGGATTATCAACAACTTGGGCCCTTCAAGATTCTTAGCCAAGTAAATCCAGTCACATGTCATCTCTAACTTCCCTTATCCATGAAAATCCATCCTATATTCCATGTTTCAATCTTAGAGCCATGTCATATATCCAGTATCCCTAGAAGAATACCAAAGACATCATCTCCAATCATAATTGAAGATCACCAAGAATATGAAGTAGACAAAATCTTGGATTCAAGGATTTCAAGAGGCTGATTATACTATCTTGTCCATTCGAAGGGCTATGATGCAAGTGAACAAATGTGGAAATTAGCTTCACATCTTCAAAGAGCTCATATCAAGGTTTGTAAATTTCCTCTTCAACACCCAACCAAGCCAAGGCCTATTCAAAAGCACACTATTGCCCCTTGTGGAACTCGATGCTAGAAGGGGGTAATGTAATGGACTCTCAAGCAAGGACAGCCCTTGGTTTGTATGCAAGCTAGTGTAGCCCGTAGTCTCATGAAGTTTCTAGAGCATTCTAAAATATTCTAGAAGATTCAAGAAGGTACTACACAATTCTAAGAAGGTTCTAAATAATTATTTGGAAAGTTCTAGAGGTTTACATCAATGCTTACATCGACATTGCTTACATCATCACTTATGGCAATGATGCTTATGTCATCAATGATATCATCATCTAGAAGCTTCTTCTTAATCCTCAATTCTAGTATAAATAGTGGCCTTGGGCTACAAGCCCTTCAGTCTTGCCAACACCAGTTGTGAGGCTCTTGCGCAGTAAGTCCTCTTTTGATTCTTTTCTTATTCTAGTAGTCTTGTCTTGTAATCAAGCCATGCTCTTGTGAGCATCCTCTTGTAATCAAGTTATCTCACAATGAAGTTCAAGCTTAATTTCTCTTTCAAGTTCTTCTCTTATAAGTTGTGATCTCCTTGCTCTCGAAGAGCACTAGTCGTGCTCATATTAATCCGTTATACATAGACAATCGTTCAGAGGACAGAATCTATTACCTACAGTTTAATTCATATCATCATAAATGAGAGTCGCAAAATCTCAACTTCAAATATTCTTCTAAGGGTCTATGGAGTCCATCATGGCTAACGTGAGCCAATAGATAGTCATTGTATCGTCTAGGGAGTAAGGTTTTGTGTTAATTTTTATGACCCATTTGTAATGAAGCCATAGTGTACTAAGGTTTGACTATCTTACATTGTGTGCATGTGTGTGTGTGTGTGTGTGTGTGTGTGTGTGTGTGTGTGTGTGTGTGTGTGTGTGTGTGTGTGTGTGTGTGTGTGTGTGTGTGTGTGTGTGTGTGTGTGTGTGTGTGTGTGTGTGTGTGTGTGTGTGTGTGTGTGTGTGTGTGTGTGCGCGCGCGCGCATGCGTGCGCGTGAGCGTGCGTGTGCGTGTGCGTGCGCGTGCGTGTGCGTGTGCGTGTGCATGTTCATGTGAGTGAGAGTGAGAGGAGAGGTGAGAGAAGAGAGGGGGAGAGAGAGAGAGAGAGAGAGAGAGAGAGAGAGAGAGAGAGAGAGAGAGAGAGAGAGAGAGAGAGAGAGAGAGAGAGTGTGTGTGTGTGTGTGTGTGTGTGTGTGTGTGTGTGTGTGTGTGTGTGTGTGTGTGTGTGTGTGTGTGTGTGTGTGTGTGTGTGTGTGTGTGTGTGTGTTATAGAAACCTTAGCTACATCAATACTTTGATGATCCTACCTCTAGATTACAATATCTTTCCTTTTTGTTATTTTAGTTTGTATGAGAGGGATGAGGTCATGGAATTGGCACTCGTAAGAATGGGGATCAATTCATAACTTCTTCATGGTTCTATAAGTATACCCTCTCCTTGTAGACAATGGAGGGAATCTAATCCCATTTATGCTTGTGCTAGCTTCACATATGCTTGCTTAGGTGAGGGAGTATTAAAGAAATCATTTAGTTGTTGCTCATATGCAATTTAAGGCTAGGTTATTTTAGGTAACTTTACTAGATGGATTGATTATAACTAGGGATCCAAGTAATCTTTGTCAAGATCAAAATAAACTTTGCAAATCAAAAGTCGTCATTGCATAGTTTACGAGATCTTAGGATATAAACATAGTTGCTCATCTTAGTGCATACACTCTAGGACTTATTATGTGTTATTATTTTTTGTATATTGCATATCAATACTTTTGTTGTTGAAATTTTAAAGAAGGTTAGAGTGAAAAGTTAGTAAACTAACTGTATTTGGATGGACTTATATTCCTCACATGATGTAATAAAAGATATCGTGGAGTGTCTTATGACATCGAATCTTGTGATCATTCCTTCCCAATATATTTGCATATCATGTTTTTCCATTGAAGGATAAAGAGAGAGAGGCTAGAAAGTACCCACCCTAACTTTCAAATTGAGGGAGACTAGGAGTGGGTAGGTGCCACATAGAGGGACCTACCCACTATCTAGGTTCCCTCTATGTGCACCTTAGAGGAGAGTCCTTAGCTTGAATATGTTGTGGGAAAGTGCTTTCTTATATAGAATGTCACTAATCTCCATGTTTTTGCCTTTTTAAATCCATTATTGAGAAAGTGCTTTATTGTTGTCTTGATTGAAGATGTAACTTCCCGTATTGAATTAGTTGTATATAGACTAGAGTGGATTTGCAAAAGAATGATCTTATGCACCCAATTTTAGGGTCTATTACTGCTTCCACGAATGAACCTTGGAGGTTTAAATGGGAGATGAACTTTCTTACTAAATCTTCTCAATAGGTCCGCATCCCTGGAGATCATTATTTCCATATTGAGGAATGTTGTATGGACTTAGATTTAATGATGATCGTTTATCAACACGAACTTGTTATCAAAGTAATCAAGGTCAATGAAGTCCTTTGGATACATGTAAAATACTGATTGTATGCTTTTTATTGTCATGTTCAAGAAGATCAAGATGTTTAGGGCATTAATAAGGAGAAACAAAACTATGAGAGAACCATTTTAGGATGTCCCATATTTGATGTTTTGCTAGTCTTTTGCAAAATTTGTATTCAAAGTAAAATAAGTGTAGGTTGCATCGTAAAGGTAAACAAGAGAAGCCCATAGAAATTCCACTAATTTGCTTGTTAATTTTTTCTTTTAGTTATATATAAGTATGATTGATCAACTAGTTCTTATTTATCATGTAGACTAAAGGGAAAATATTTTCTAGTATTGTACCAAGACCCATAAGTGTCACTCCATTGGAAATCTTTGGAATGAAATATAGGATGAGTTCGAATATTGAACAGACCAAGAGATTAAAGTACATAGAGTGTTCTTTAAATCTTCAGATCCATCGTGAGGATGGATTCGTAGCATTTTGTAATATCAAGTGAGCAAGTACTAAGATATTATTAGGAAGGTCAATTACTAGGTCAAATGTTGAGTCAATGAGCTAGTATGATTAAATATGTAGACTTTGCACTAAAAAGAGTTTTTTAATTAAAGATCTTGCATATAGTTTAGAGTGTTACTTTGCATGTATTCAAGAGGGATGCACAAGCATAGTAATTTCAAAAGAGAGGCTAGATTTGTCACTCTCTTTTTCATTGGCCAAATTCCCATGGTTTCTTGGATTCGCTAGTTGATGATATTCCTCTTGTAGGGGAATTGTGTAGAAGTGATGTTTGTGGGTCCTCGAGGTTTCTATGAGGTCATGCTAAAATTGGAAGCACCAAGATTATCTTTTGGGAAGGTTGCCTATTGTATTCCTATGGCTCTTGTATTTCTTGTGTGATTAATATAATTACTCATTATCAAATATTGGTAGGCCCTTGTATTAAGATGTTAAGTTCTACATGAGCTGGCATCCACTACATGCCTTGGTGATGTGGCAGAATATCACTCACTAGCACGTTAGGTGACTGATATGAGGATACACTAGTGATTCTATGGCTAGACTACACCTATATAGTCCATCCTTGGTTATGGCACACTTATCATGCCACCTCTTCTTTCCTTAGCAGGTTCACACTTAGTTACTGTGTATACATATGATGTGGTACTTTTCATATTAGCCTTTTATAATGTTGTAGACTCGGTTCTTTTGTGTAGAAGAAGAAGAAAGAAGAAGAAGAAGATTTCAGCCCTATCTCTCTGTATTCTTGAGTCTCCATTACTTTTGTGTGTCCTCTTGGATTCTTCGCCTCTCTCCTCTCTTGTATGTTTTCATGGTATTAAAGCCATCCCACGATTGCGTGGAGATCAATTGAAGGCTAAGATGAAAGCCTTGAAGAACAAAAGCAAGCAAGTAAGCAATGGGTAAGAAGCTCTTCCACCTTGCTCGATTTTCCTTAGGTTATAGCCGCAGGAGGCTCCGAAGGTTGGCAGGCTAGTATCTTTGATTTATACTGAAACTCGTGAGTAGGAAGAACAATGTAGAATAGTGTACATACTATGGATATGTTTTTTAGGGCTTACTACAATGATTTTTTGCATATCAGGTCATTGTGGCCTCTATTTTGGACCTACGAGTGAACTTGGATTCCTCTTCTTCTCAGAGTAAGAATAAGTTTGAATAGGTGTTTTACTCTACTAGCAGAGATAGAGATCATAGCAGAGGCCAAGGTGTTGGTCGTGGTCAAGGTTATGATGCATATTAAAATAGAGGAGGACAATCCTAAGGAAAGGGGAGTCAAAGAGGGAAGTTGCAAATTCTAATAGGTAGCCGAATTTTGGTGATAGCAGAGAGTGCTAGCATTGTGGTCATTTCTAAAAATTGCTTCAAAAATAAGACTGAAATTAGAGATGAAAAAAACAGTAAGATAATTATGCATCCAGCAGTAGAAACAATGATGATAGAAGTGAACAGTTGTTTGCTATGCAACATTTTATATATACTATGATTGCCAATGGTTTATCAAAGAATGATGTATGGTATGTAGACTCAAGTGCCTCTAACCACATGACTTCTCATGGAGAGTGGGTTACAGAGATGCATAGTCTAGAGTCTCTAGGCTATGTGGAGACATGAGATGATACAACTCATCCCATTACTCATGTTGGAAATGCTCCTTTGAGTATGTAGTATAGCAAAACCAAGTACTTGGTTATGTGCTACATGCACCAAATATTACATAAAATTTGATTTCTATTGGTCAGATGGTAGAATAGGGATTGCAGGTTCAATTCACATGTGATGGTTGTTATATAGAATATCTCAAAAATAATTATGGGTTGATTGCAAAAGGAAAATGTGCTGGTAGATTGTTTACTCTTGATATAAGCTTGCCTAAAACGAATGCTACCATGTTTACACAAGGTTCAAGTATTGTAGTTGATACTAAATTTTGGTATAAACAAATCAGTCATGTGAATGTGCATTAGCTGAAAGACATGTAGTCAAAATGGATTGTGGATAGCTTGTCTAAGTTTAGAGTTGATGGGATGTATAAAGTATGTGAAACATGTCAATTTGAAAAGCAAGTAAGGCATGGATTTCCACATGAAAAGCATGTATGCAAGAAGCCAATTGAATTGATACGTTCTAATGTGTGAGGTCCTCCAAAGACTACAACTTTGAGTGGTTGTAAGTATTATGTTTCCTTCATTGATGATCATACTCGCAAAGAATGGATTTGCTTTATGCATAAGAAAAGTGAGGTGCTCACTCACTTTAAAAGTTTTAAGATTTTGGTTGAGAAGAAGGTAAGGTTGCATATTAAATGCCTAAGGTCGGATGGAGGGGGAGAATATCTCTCGAGTTTTTTTATTTTTTGCAAAAAAAGGGTATATATAGACTCTATACATGTAGATATACGCTATAGCAAAATGGAGTTATTGAGTGAAAAAAGAGGTATATTGCAAAGGTGCCTTTTTCATTGATGTAACAAAGAAACTTGCCTCATTATTGGGCTGATTGCTACTACTATATACATTATGAACAAGAAACCCACTATTGTTGTGCATGGTATGATACCCAAAGATAAATTTACAAGTAGAAAGCCAAATCTATTCCATCTGAAAGTATTTGGATGTATTGCTTATGTGAATATTCATGATGAGTTGTATAGTAAATTGGATCTCAAAGCAAAAAAATGTATATTTGTTGGATTTTCTCTTGAGCAGAAGGGATATAGATGTTATTACTCTATCTTAAGGATGGGGTCAATTCATAACTTCTTCATTGTTTTATAAGTACAACCCTCTCCTTGTAAACAATGGGTGGAATCCAATCCTATTTATGCTTGTGCTAGCTTTATACATGCTTGCCAAGGTGAGGGAGTATTAAAAAATCATTTAGTTGATCATATGTAATTTAAGGCTAGGCTAGTTTAGCCAACTTTATTAGATGGATTGATTGTAACTAAGGAATTAGGTAAAGGTTCTAAGTCATGATTAAAATACAACTTTACAATCAAAAGTCATCATTACATACTTTAGGAGATTTTATGGTTTAAACATAGTTACTTATCTTACTACATGCACATTAGGACTTATTATGTGTTTTTTGTTTTTAAATGCATATCAATACCTTTGTTGTCTAGTTTTTTAAGAAGGTGAGAGTGAAAAGTTAGTAAAATCAATGTATTGGGATAGACTTATATTCCTCAGAAGATGTAGTAAAAGATGTTGTGGAGTGTATTATGGCCTCAAATTTTCTTCCTGATTTATTTGCATATTGTGTTTTATCATCAAAGGATAAAGAGAGATAGACTCAAAAGTCTTTCATTTCTTTTATGTTTTTGTTATATTCACATACTTATTGTTTTTTTTGTGTGCATATGTAGGGAATGGAAAATGTTAGATGTTTTGGTGCTAAATATGTTACTGAAATAACAACGGAGCTTGCATGCTTTGAGCAAGTAGGCAAAAATGCATACAGGATTTTAAAAGTCTACAATGAAGTGGCTATTAAAAAGCACTATTGTGTCAAGTTAGATATGCTTCTCACATGTTTGCCTCTAACTGTAAGTGCATGAGAAGTATGGGTTGCATCAATATTCTTCGTGTTCACTTTTTCTGTAAGCAAGGCTCCCTCTATATTTGAGCATTTAAAGCCATCTTTAGGTTGATTAGTATTCATAACAATACATAATGTATCCCAAGACTTAGGTAGTGTGAGAAGCAACAAAAAACACTTAATATTCCCCTCAAACCAAATGCCTCATGAGATAAGCAGGTTGAAAATGGAGTGAAACTCATTCAAGTCAATGGACATAGGAGTGCCCTCCATACAAAGATCCACAAGCTTCTTCAGCTAGTACAAACTGTAAAATAGGACTTTCTTGCCATAGAGATCACATATCTTTTTTCCTAAATCATAAGCACCACATTTAGTTGCAATAACATTGAATCAAACCTGCTTAAACAAAGACAATATAATGGTGGACTTGCATAGCTTATCAAGCTCATCCCAATCATATCTATTCTAATCTTTCGGCTTTATTTCCTTGGTTTCCAATGGGCTAGCTTGTTTCTTTTGCATCAATACCTACTATATCTAGGTCTCCTAATGCTAGAAGTTATTGCCATCCAACTTCTTTATATTAAAAATAGCACGATTGTTGGAAGCATTTGAAACACTTGCCATTCTACCAACCAAAGAGAGTATGAGCTGCAATAATAATAGTAAATTAATCCTAAAATTGTGTTGGGGTAGAAGGCCCTTGGGCTTGCGCGTGTACAATGAACGCCCATATTCTTTATTCATATATATATGAAAGTGCAATAAGGCTGTCATAACATTGTTGACAGCACCAACATTGTGTGTGCTCTTCTCTCCCGCATCTACTACATCCCTTTCAACTGGTATCAGAGCATGTCCTTAGCAAGCGCCTCCTGGCCTTCCCCGGCATCTACACGAGGTATGAGAGCTTGCTTCTCACTCAGTTCTCAGCCATTCTTTGACATGAACAGCAAGGTTTCATGAAGAGGCAACCATAGCTTCCATCATTGAAGCTTGTTCTCTTCACCTCTTGCTTGGACTTGTCCTAGGCTTGTGTAGGCCTATTGTAGGCCTTCATTGGGCTCTTGCTTATCCCCTACCCACCGTGATTTGGCCCCTCAAGTACAACAGCATGCTCACATTTTATTTGTGCATGTTTGCAAAAATGGCTCAAAAATCACTCTTTTTGTCATATCTCGAGCATTCGAAACCCAATTCATGCAAGGTAAGAGTCTAAGTTGGGATTTTGGCATGACCCAAATGCAATGGTGATGTTGGATTTACCAAATTCTGATGAGATACTATTCTACAACAGATTTCAGGTCTGAGACTGCATGTATTTGTATGCCTAGGCTTATGTGATGCTTCTACTGATGTATATTGATATCGGATCACTTGTGGATGTTATGCCTCTTATGTGAGACGCATTTGGAGCTGATTTAGCTCAGCCATTGACTATTTTGAATAGTCCTAGATCTTTCCAAAATAGGGCAGCTACCTGTTACTTCAATTTTATGCTTACAGGTCTTGGCATTTGATGCCCGATTATGCCCGGTTAGTGCCTATACATACGGGAATGTATGCCTATGGTTTGCCTATGGATTTGAGCTTGGATTGAGAATTGATTTTCTCAGTTTATAGAGGTTATATGCTTTTGGAAACTTCAGGGCTGAAGCTATTTAATGATTTTCCAGGTTATGCCTATTGCGTACGGGGTGCTCCTGGCTACTTGGGTTGATGTATTCACGCATTTGGATGATGCCACATGGTTCTTCTATGCTTCGAAATTGTTTTGAGCTAAGATTAGAGCTCGATTTTATGGTTCACTGTCACTTCCTTGCAACAGGCATTTCACTGTCATGACATGGTTTATGCCTAGGCTACCTAATGCAGGTTATGATGTCTTGGTGAATGCTTTTGGTTGGTTGTGGATGGCAGTTGTTTGAGCCTCATCTCGACACTCGTTTGAGTATCCCCTTGAGCAATTGGACATTGACTCTCAGCTTTTTCCGTTACGACTTACCTTTTTCCGTTACGACCTTGGATGCTATATGGGATTTGATGCTCCGATTATGGATCTTGGCTATTACTTGGATGCACTTACAGGTATTGAGCAGTGACTGCTCCCTTGTTTTGGCAGTTGCCTATTGAGCTATGATTGCTCATTTACATTTGATATGCGGGATATTTACTGATTAGTGGACTTGGATAGTGATTGGGATTTACAGTTATGGCTATCTTGCTTCTCTGTTGTATGGCATCTATGCTATTTGGGCTGCTATTGCCCGTGTATGTTAGGGAGCACTTAATCTTTATGGCCACCCGTGTATGCACTTGGTCTGCTACTATGTATTTTGTAGTGCCTCTTACCTGTATGCTTTTACACAAATATTTGGGCTTTTATTGGAGCTTGATTCTTACATGTTTATTTGCCACTTGTTGTTCTTGGGTAGATATGTATGTCAGTACGTGGTATGAGACACTCCAAAGTTATGTATACTCCTATGTTTCGGGGATGCTTATGCATTTATGACTCCGAGGCATGCTTATGCTTTTATGGCTATGAGCTACAGTGGTTGGATATGTCGTGCTTTTGTCTACTAGGATTGTCCATGTGGGAGCTTTTGCATCCGTGGTTGATGCATTTGTCTTCTCCCCTTCTGGTTTGGATGAGTCCCCTTTGCAGTATGCTATGACGACTTCCAACTCTTCTAGTCATGCAGACATTCCTCTTGATGAGCCTGTTCTCTTTGATGAGAGTTCCCTTGATTCTTTGAGCTCCTTGGATGTATTGGATAGCCCTATTCATGCTATTACAGAGCAGTTGTCCTCTTCTACAGGTTTTATAGGTTTTGTTTACTTTCATTGTGGAAAGATAGGGCATGTGAAGCGTAAATGCTTCAAGTGGATTAGAGAGCAGAAAAGATTGCACCGCACTAGACATGAGAGCAGAGTCAATGATACAGTAGGTGAGATCACTGTTGATAGTGGTATGGTACATGTAGTCACCCATGATGATGCAGCTGAGCCTAGACTCCTGGCATCGTGTTACGCTACAGATTACTTGCTCAATGATATGGCCTATACCTTTGATTGGCTTTTAGACAATATGGCATCTTGTCATGTTACTCCACATAGAGCTTGGTTCTCTTCTTACAGGGAGGTTGATGGATGTATTTCTTTGGGCCTTGAGCAGGATTGTCATGTTATTGGTACAGGGGATATACACTTGGCTTTGCCAAAATTATATCTCTTATGCTCCGTGATATCTTGCATATACCTATGCTAAGTAAGAGTTTGATCTCTGTCAGTCAATTGCATGGTGCAAGATATTATGTCTCTCTTGGGGATACTTCATGGAAAATCCGTCGCGGTTGCTTAGTATTGGCCAGAGGTGCTAGATATCGCAGTGATTATGTAGTGCATGTCTCTCATGTGGGAGATTCTATGGTTGCAGTTACACAGATACCACATGCATTGTTATGGCATTGTCGCCTAGGCCATGTATGACACACTGAGATGGATGCTTTATGTGATATGGGCTTATTGCCTGCTCTTCCCCATGCTACTTGCCCTCATTGTACTCACGGTCCGTGCAAAGCCTCTTTGGCTTATGGAGATCGTGTGAGGTATGCTTCTCTAGATCTAGTCCATGTTGTAGTATATGGACCTATGCCTTCCCAGTCACTCGCGATGGAGCATCATATTTTGTGACCTTCATGGATCATGCTATCCACCATGTTTGGGCTTACCCTTTGGTACGGATTGAGGATATTGTTACTATGCTTGACAGGTTTATGGATTCTGCTGGTAGCAGGCCTAGATGCTTGCAGATGGATTATGAGAGTCATGCTATCTCTCCCAGCTTACGGATCTCTTGTCAGAAATATGGCATTGATTTCTTATGCCCATGGTATTATGGGATTGCTCATGGCATGTGCTTGACTTTACAGGCAAAGGTTGCTTCTATGCTTACCACAGCTAGGTTGTCTTATGGCTTTTGGATTGAGGCCCTTATAACGACAGTCTACTTGGTTAATCAGACGTCATGTTTCTCTTTGGATGTTATTACTCCACATGAGGCATGGAGTGGCATGAGACCCTCCTATGATCACTTGAGGATGTTTGGCTGCCAGGTATCTGTCAATATGCCACATGAGCCTATGTCACGCAGATGCATACTCCTTGGTTGTTATGGAGATGGTGACTTTACAACTTACAAGTTTTGGGATTTAGATGCCCAGCAGGTTTTATGCAGCCGTCATGCTGTCTTTTATGAGATGCAGACACCTCTCAGCCCTCTTGATGCGTGTTCAGTGCGCTTTATGGATGATTCTACAGCCGTATGTGAGTCTTCCACTTTGTTGAGACCGCATACTGTCTTGAGACCCCGTTTGACTTGTGTCCGGGATGTTGGCCCTCTTTCGATGATTGACCTTGGAGATTCCGTATGCTCTCCATTGTCTTTTATGTGCTACGTTGATGCTATGTGCCACTCTTATGCTTTATAACCGTGCACTTATGAGTTCTGTTGCTTGCTTCATGGATTGCTCTATTGTCTAGAGCTATGGGATCGCTTATCTCCTACATGTCATGGACTTAGGGATGCTTGACTCTTCTTGTGAGGAGGTTCCCGTCACTTATTGCATAGCTCGCTTTTCGATTGGGCATTGGGTGAGATGTCATGATTCCTCACCATGTCTCTTTTGTTTTGTTTTGTTTTTTTCACTCCCTGGCCCATTGGCCTTTTAATGGGAGGTTGTTGGGGTAAAAGTGTCAAGATTGTGGGAGAGAAGGAAGGAGTCTCACTTGAAGCTTTCTTGCTTACACAATGGGGGAATACACACAAGGGTGGAGGCTGAAAACAGTTTTTCCTCTTCTTAGTTGTGTAAGCCAAAAGAACTCTAGTACAAAGAAATAGAAGAACCCTATATATGGGTCTCAAACCAAACTCAACTAACTAAGGTGGCATACTAACTGAGCCACGAACTAGAGTAGATAAGGATAGCTGTCATGTAGCTATTATTCATGGGCAGTGTACCAACCGCGTCTGCAACTGACAAGTCGGTGACATAAATACACAACAGTCACCCTGGCGTATCACGAGTGGAGCTCGATATCTCAACACTCCCCCTCGAGCTCAATCCCAATTCCTGCACACCAAGCAGGTCTCTGAACTTGCACAGCTTCTCTGCGCCCAATGCCTTCGTGAATATGTCAGCTACCTGATCCTCTGTGCTAACATAAACTAGATCAATAAGACCTAGTAAAACCCTCTCTCGCACATAGTGATAATGCACCTCAATGTGCTTTGTTCTAGCATGATAGACTGGGTTATTCGCCAAGTGTATACTACTCATGTTGTCACAATAAATGACAACTGGCCCATCTGTAGACTGATGCATATCATAAAGTAGCTTATGCAACCAAGCTAACTCACATGCAGCCATTGCCGCACCCCTGTACTCAGCCTCTATGCTCGACAAGGCAACTGTAGGCTGTTTCTTGCTGCTCCAAGTGACTGCAGCACTCCCAAAAGAGAACACATATCCACTGGTAGATCGTCTATCAGAAGTACTACCAACCCAATCAGCATCAGTGTATCCATGCAACTGTATCTGAACCCCAGTCTCATAAAATAGTCCATACTGCAATGTGGACTTCACATACCTGAGTATGCATCTAGCCGCATCCAAATGTGGTTTCCTTGGAGTCTGCATAAACTGACTTACCAATCCAACAGCATAGCTCAAATCTGGCCTGGTAATAGTCATATAAATCAAACTTCCTACTATGCGTCTGTACATAGTAGGGTCTTCTAGAAGCTCACCTGCATCTGTGCTCAGCTTCACATTCTGCTCCAAAGGAACTGAAATAGGCTTACAGCCTGTCATCCCATATTTGGACAGCATATCCAATCCATACTGTCTCTACAAGAGCTGTATCCCACTTGGTGATCTAATCACCTCAATGCCCAAGAAATAACGCAGCTCTCCCAAATCCTTCATCTCAAACTTCTGCTTCAATAGCATTTTCACATGAAGGATATCTTCATCACTGTCACCTGTCATAATCAAATCATCAACATAAATGACAAGTAGCATAATACCTTTCTCTGTTTTTCTCACATAAAGTGAGAAATCTGCCTTGGAAATCTGAAAGCCAATAGTGACAAGATACTGTCCTATCTTGTCAGACCATGCTCTAGGTGCTTGCTTCAAGCCATACAAGGCTTTCTTCAACCTGCAAACAAACTCAGGATGAACACCATGCACATAACCTGGTGGCTGCTCCATATAGACCTCTTCTTGCAAATCACCATGCAAGAAGGCATTCTTTACATCCATCTGATGTAAAGACCATCCCTTTGATACAGCCATAGCAATGACTGCTCTTACGTTGCCATCCTTGCAATCGGACTGAATGTTTCTTCATAGTCAATGCCATATGTTTGTGCATACCCCTAGCCTACTAATCTTGCCTTATATCTGTTCACAGAACCATCTGCATTGTGCTTCACCTTATAAACCCACTTACAGCCAATTGCATTTTTACCTTTAGGCAAAGGTACCAATTCCCATGTAGCATTTGCTTCCAAGGCATCCATTTCTTCATCCATGGCTTTCTCCCATTTTTCTTTTCCCATGGCTTGCTCAAAAGAAGTGGGTTCTGGTTCCTGTATCACTTTGACCATATATGCATAGTGAATGGCTGTAAATCCATCATATTTCAACCTATCCACAGGATACCTAGCTCTCGTAGACCTGCGTAAAGTAGGTTCACTCCCAGGTGCTCTCAAAACATCCCTGGTCTTCCTTACTCCAGGTGTAACAATAGAAGGAATACCCAACTCATCATCAATGCTCTGTTCTGAGCCACTGGATTCACCATCCACATAAGAGTGACCTGCATTCACATCAAACATGGGCTGATCAACCTTCTCTTTTCCTTTTCGTGATACCTGCATACCACTATCTGCATTGCTTTGAGAAGATTCTCCTGATCTCAATCTGCCTGTCCATGGCGAAGAATGTGAACCACTGCTAGAGGACGCTCCAAGTCCACTAATATTTTGTGACTGCTGCTATGAATTATGTGCAGCATTACCATTTTGTGCATCTACATCATCAATCACATTTACTGGTTTATACCAGCTACTCATCTCATCTAAAACAACATCTCTGCTCACTGTAAACTTACAAGTAGAAGGGTTATAGCATCTATACCCTTTTTGCTGCAGAGAGTAACCAATAAAGATGCACTTCTCAGCTTTTGGATCCAACTTGGATCTCAACTCATCTGGCACATGTACATAGGCAATGCAACCAAAAATTTTCAAATGAGAAATATCTGGTTTCCTACCAGTATACCTCTCCTCTGGAGTCATTCCATGTATTGCTGCAGTGGGAGTCCTGTTCATTATGTAGACTGCTGTAGCAACTGCTTCAGCTCAATAAAAATCTGGCAAGTCTTTTTCATTGAGCATAGCACGAGATACCTCTCCAATATGCCTATTTTTCCTTTCTGCAATTCCATTTTGTTGTGGGGTATGACTGCATGAATATTGCTGCTTTATGCCATGCTCCTGCAGGAACCTTGCAAACTCATTTGAGAGGTACTCTCCCCCTCCATCTGACCTTAGGCATTTTATCTGCAGGCCTGTTTCTTTTTCAACCATAGCTTTAAGAGTTTTGAAATGCCCAAAAACTTCACTTTTCTTTTTCATAAAATACACCCAAACTTTTCTGCTATAGTCGTCAATAAAAGTGACAAAATAATGACAACCTCCAAGAGATGCAGCTTTAGTAGTCCACACATCAGAGTGGATTAATTCCAATGGCTTTTCACTCTCTTGAACATGTCTAGGAAATGGTTTCCTTGCCTGTTTTCCAAACTGACAAGCTTCACATACCTTATGCATTTCTACAACCTTGAATTTAGGCAAACCTGCAACAATATTTTGGGCCTGCATTGATTTAAGTCACTGTACATTAACATGACCAATGCATTTATGCCAGATATCAATATCTGCAACTACACCAGTCCCATGTGCAAACATTGCTGCACTCAATTCAGACATATCTGCATCCAATGTAAACATTCTGCCCTTCTTCTTTCCTTTTGCTATCAAGTGACCTTTATTTTTCATATCCTCAACAAAGCATCCATGAGGATTAAATCTGACCTACAAGCCCTGCTCAACCATTTGACCAACAGAAACCAGATTCTTGGTGATATTCGGGACATGAAATACATCGGACATGTATTTCTTTTTCCCATCCTGCATAGACAAAGGAATTTTTCCAATCTGCACAATAGGATGTGCAGTATCATCACCAGTCTCCACAAATCCTGGTTTTTCCATTTTCCTTGCATCCTCCATCCATTCTGCATGACCTGTCATGTGGTTTGATGCACCTGAGTCAACATACCATACATCGTTGCTTTCTTCTGCACTTGTCATAGAATTGTTCATGTGCTGCACCATAAACAGATGCTCATTTATGTCATCACCCTGTCTACTAGAGGATGCATAATTTCCTTGTTGCAGTTTTCCATTCATGATGTCATTCTGCTTTTTATAGCAGTCTTTAGCCATATGACCCATTTTACCACAATAGTAGCATTCAACATTACTGTTTGCATTTTGGCCTCTTTGCCATCCACCACGACCTCTTTGGCTCCCCCTGCCTCTAGAGTTACCACGTCCTCCTCCATAGGACTGGTTTTCTTGAGTTTGCTGCATATTCTGATTTCTACCATGGCCTCCTCTACCTCTGCCTCTACCTCTTCCAGCATTTGAGTAGAAGACATCTTCTTTTAAAGTTCCTCCTGAAGAAGATGCACCACCATTTCTTTGCTCCTCAGAAATTAGAAGAGCAATCAGCTTCTCAAAATCAGGAAATCTTTCACGAACTGAAATGGATGTCCGAAACTGTGGATAATCCTTTCCTAGACCATTCAAGGTCACAGAAACTAAATCATCATCTTCCACTGGTGACCCAATGGAAGCAAGTGCATCTGCAATCTTCTTCACCTTCATGTGGTAGTCATTGATGCTCATATTTTCTCTTTGCACATTATGCAACTCTTGCTTGAGCTGCATTTTCCTGGCTTGCGTATTTGTGCTATACATTTTTGACAAAGTATCCCATGCCTCCTTTGGCGTACTTGCATCCTGAATATGCACAATCATAGAGTCTGAAATGCTGATAGACAGCCAATACATAACTTTCCTGGCTCTCTCATGCCATGCTTTAAATGCCTGCATTTGCTGTTGATTGGGAACATCAGGAAGAACTGGTTCTTCTTCATTTCCTGCAACAAATTCCCAATATCCTTTTCCCATGAGAAAATTCGTCATTCTAAACTTCCATGCTTGGAAGTTGTTCTTGTCAAGCTTTTCAGTGACAATCTGTGAAAGAGAATCAGACGCCATTATAGAACACTGCAAAAAATTCTGTCACTACAAAAAACACAGCTTCACCCTCACAAGGGCAAATCTGCAAAACTGGCGAAAGTGGTATTTGACCACACAGTCACTTCCTAGTGACGATTTTGCATAAACAGGAACCAAGGATGATTCTGTAACTCCCAATGTCTCTGCGCACAAGCATACGATGCAATTTCTATAGTAACTTTTCACCGACCTGTAGAAGAGTGGCTGCACAGCATAAAACTGGGCCTTTTCCTGAGTGCGTGCAGAAAACTTCCGCCTCCAAAACAGGCCCCAAAATGGCCTCCAAAACAGACCCCGAAATGGCCCTCTTGCTTCACCGCGAAGGGCGTCTCAACCTGAGACAATGCACTCTTGCAGTTTCCGGCTGTGCTACCTGTAGAGATCTGCTCCCAAAACAGAAAATGAAAGCAACACTGCTCCTCTTACCAGAACACCGCGAGCTTGGCTTGCTTTCTTGAGCTCCTTACCACGAACAAGGCTCTGATACCATGTCAAGATTGTGGGAGAGAAGGAAGGAGTCTCACTTGAAGCTTTCTTGCTTGCACAATGGGGGAATACACACAAGGGTGGAGGCTGAAAACAGTTTTTCCTCTTCTTAGTTGTGTAAGCCAAAAGAACTCTAGTACAAAGAAATAGAAGAACCCTATATATGGGTCTCAAACCAAACTCAACTAACTAAGGTGGCATACTAACTGAGCCACGAACTAGAGTAGATAAGGATAGATGTCATGTAGCTATTATTCATGGGCGGTGTACCAACCGCAACTGACAAGTCGGTGACATAAATACACAACGGTCACCCTGGCGTATCACGAGTGGAGCTCGATATCTCAACAAAAAGGCCCTTGGGCTTGCCTGTGTATAGTGACTGCCCATATTCTTTATTCATATATATATGAAAGTGCAATAAGGCTATCATAACATTGTTGACAGCACCAACATTGTGTGTGCTCTTCTCTCTCGCGTCTCCTGCATCCCTTTCAAATTGAGCCAAAAAGCATACAATAGGAGAAAGACTGAGCCAATACATTGCTATCCACAAGCGAGAAGCAATAGAGTGCTAAATATAAGTGTCTCCTCTCATAGAAACTGCTCAAAACTGAATTTTAGCATGCCTATTTATAAAACTACAATAAATGAGTGTATAATTGTAGGCAAAAGACCAAAGTATAAAGCTTCCACTACTAAGGATATTCGAGTAGCAGTTAGGATATACAATGTAACTAGTAGTGTAAGAAAATGCATATACTATATACTAAATGCTATTAGAGACCCAAAGATGTCAGATACATAGATGCAATCCCAAGCAAAAGAGTAGCATGTACATAAGCCAACTATGCATAAGAGATCTCCAAGAGCAATAGAGATCCACCAATTTACAACTAATTGATTGCATGTGAATAGTAAAGCTCGAGTACATAGCCAAGAGTGCATCAAAAGTTGGCAAACTTGTTTGATAAGTGGAAGTATCAAGTGTATAAACCAAAGCTAAATCAATCCATAATCATCAATGTCTGCAAAGGACACTACATATCAAAACCAACTGAGGATATAAAGATAGGAAAGAGACTTCCATTGTCTAGAATAAACCAAGTTTTGCAATGAAAAATATCAAAGTGATCTAATGGAAGCAAATCCAGAATGTCCAAGAGCAAAGCAAAGCTCAATACATGTGTCTCATAACATCTGGGTGCCCAAAGACATAAACCAATATATCGAGGAGCATATACCAATAATAGACATTCAAGCCCGTAAATGGAAAACCACTAAAGAAAATAGCCACTGCAAATATCTATCCAATGGAGCTCAAATACAAGGCTTGGAGCTCAACAGAAGTATATTTGGACATAATGATCAACGCTAAGCATCAATACATATGTGTAACATCCCCAAAGTGCCTATAGGTATTCAATGCTTAAGCATTCAACCTATAAACTTGTTGTCCATAGGGTATAATAACAAACAACACTCAATGACAGAGCTATTTAAGCTCTAACAAATCCAAAAGCCTTTTGCAAGCATTATCCGGGCATAACAAACTTGCCCCATAAGCATCAATAAAGTAGTAACCAATCAAATGGTTATTGCCCAAATAGTATACAACACATCTATCCTAAAAAGTAGGTCAATGGCTATTGGAGGTAAAGGAACCTATGCCTAGCTACCCGTGTATTAGTTACACTAACAATACCTGCACACATATACACTGCAGGTGGTGGGTGCCCATCACTGTCACTTCATTCTTTATTCCTTCGATGACATTTGAATAAAGAGAAGGCCAATCACACATTCTGAATGTTGGAGTTTCCACATTGTGTGTGTTTCTCACTCTTATTCTTCCTCCTTCCACCTAGCTCTTACTTCCACTCCGTGCTTCCACTTCAAGGCTAACTCCCTTCAATTGGTATCACAGCCATTGCACTGGCATTGAGGAGCTCTTCCCCTTCAATTTACTTCAGCTCTGAGCTCAAAAGTTCCATGGCAATTTAGCCCTCTTCTTCACGAGGTATAAATCTTGCTCTTGCTTCTTTGCGAGTTGCTCCCTCCACTTGAGGCTTGTTCCAAAGCTTCAAGACCATTGCGTGAGCCTCACAAACTACTTAGTGGCAATCATTACCATCAACAGGACTAGCAACAACATTAGCATGATTTGTGCATGTTCATGGAGTGGTCTTCCATGCTTCTCCTGTAGGCATTGGCATCTTTATCCTGGCTCTTGTGACACTTGGCATTAAGTAAACATTGTTTGCCTTCCTCTGCGGCATTGGCACTCAGTTTGGAGTATTGGTTTGAGCTTAAATGCTTCAATCATTCACTATCTCAATAGGGCAACATGCTATCATACAATAGGGGTAGTCATTACTTTACTCTTTGAACTTCATTGATGCTCATATACCTATGCCTTGATGCTGGGATGCTTGCTACATATCTTGAGATGCTTCTTGGATAGATTTGAGGTTTCTTTGCTCAATTTGAAGCAAGGTACTTTGCTGAATATATAGTGGATAGCAAGTACTTTACTTGAAAGCTTTATGCATTGAAGACTTATATGCTTCTCGAGTACAAACTTGACATTGATGTATGGGATTGGACATGTCTATGTGGTGATCTTTGAGGCTCCATTTTGAGCCACATTGGATGCTTTTTTGGCACCTTGATTTTTTATGCTTCCATTACTATTATGGGCTTGAAGATTATCTATTGGGCTTTATGCTCCTTGATATATGCTACTTGGATCTTGGATGTATGGATGCCTTCCACATGATATTTTGAGCTTTGCTTGCTAATCTGGCATTCAAATTTTATTCAAGTGGGAGCTGCTACTTAACACTTGGATGATACATTGAGCATTTGGTTACATAGTTGAGCTTGAGGGTCTTACAATGAGACTGTGGGACTTGGTGGCATATACATGCTCTTGTCATGATCTATGTACGCAATTGATGCTTAGTGGGCTGATTTGATATTACTTTTGGGCCAGCACATATCTTTGACATGATGTTGTTAGTGATGCATGCATCTTGGTTGGTTATGTTTTGAGCTTCCATTACATTGCTCAATCCATTGTGCCTTTAATTGGTCTCTTCTGTTACCTGTGAGACCCACTCTATGCATGATGATTATGCCTATGGGATGTTTCTTAGTTTGACACACTAATCCTTTGATAGTTCTCGGTGCCAATTGCATATTCACCAACTACTAGTTGGAGCTACTCGCAGTTTCCGTTTGTCTTATATCAATGATTGCCCACCTTAGGCATTGATTTCTTACTATTATACTTCATTTTCAGCATGTTGTAATTGCAATTTACTGCACTATTTATGCGAATAGTCACCTTTAGCTAATAGTTCTTTGCATGTTGTAATTGCAATTTACTGCATTGTTTATGCGAGTAGTCACCTTTAGCTGATAGTTCTTTGCATTGAGTTTGTGGATAGTTCATTATTTGCTCAGTGCCCCTTGTTTTCAGCTTAATCTAGTAGTGGTTTTAGGGGTGTTTACAGTAATTGCAGCAACCTGCTTTGACAATTTGTATACTTGTTTGCCTTCATTATGGCTAATGGCTTGAGTGATAGTTCTATCTTTAATATTAACAAGTTGGATGGCACCAACTATAGCCGTTGAAAGGCCCAAATATGGAAAGTTTTAGTGCATAAAATGTAGGTTGGGCCTTTGAAACATAAGGATGTCAAACTTCAAGTTATTGATGTAGAGGATTGAGCTAAATTAGATGAGCTATGTAAGTCCATGTCAAACTTCAAGTTATTGATGTAGAGGATTGAGCTAAATTAGATGAGCTATGTAAGTCCACCATCATATTATCCCTCTCTAAGCAAGTGTTCTATAATGTTGTCTCTGATGGGCAATCCGCATAGGGAAAAATGGAGAAAGATTCGCAATGTCTATGACAAGCAAAGCCCCGCTTCTCAAATATATTGGTTGAAGCAACCCATTGACCTTTGAATGAAGGAGGGCACTTCTATACTAGCTCACTTAAATGAGTTTCATTCCATTACATTATCAATTATTTGTCTTCACAGGGGATTGAATTCAAGGACACTCTTCTTCCCTTCTTTCTCTTAGTTACACTACCTGAATCATGGGATACCTTTCATACTACTATGTGTGCCAACATACCGACTAATGGGTTACAATTGCAAGATATAGAGGGTGCACTCTTGACTCAAGAGATTAACAAAAAGAATGTCGATGCTTCCTGCACCTCTCATGCTTTGACAATTAGAGGCAATAATGGTAGGAGCGGTAATGACTGCCATGGGAGAGACTCTCAACAATCTTGCTCTCGGTCATGTGGATAGTCTCATAGTAAGTCCTGTGGTAATGACTGCCATAGGAGAGACTCTCAATAGTCTCACTCTCAGTCACATGGATAGTCTCCCAATAAGTCCCGTGACCGTAAGTTCTCATCGACTTACGATTACTGTGGAAAAGCAGGTGTGGAAAAGTAGGGCATATTCAACCATTGTGCCATAAGATACACGAGAACAATTGCAAAAAAAAGTGCAAGAGTAAAGTACATGACAAAAATGATGATTATAACATTGTCCCGAGCAAGTCAGGAGTTAAGATTGAAGAGATTAATGTTATGTAGACTAATTTTGATGATGATTTCATACTTGCAGCTTCTTCTCTTAATACTTCACAGCTGGCTGATGCTTTGTATGGGTATACTTAGTGTTGGCTAATAGATTTAGGGGCTTCCTTTTATGCGACCCCTCATAAGAGCGGTTTCACTCCTATCGCAATATGAACGGATCTATCCATTTGGGTAATTACTTGGCATTGCAAATAGTTGGTATTGGTGATGTCCCAACTATAGTTTGGTTCAGGTTGCATGTTTACTCTTCATGATGTATGCTATGTACCAACTCTCACGAAGAGCCTTATCTCTACTAGCACTTTGGATGATGTAGGTTATGTAGTTTCTTTTGGTGATTCCTCATGGAAGATTACTCATAGGAATATTGTCATTGCACATGGTTTTAAGTCCAATACTCTCTACCCCTTGCTTGTATCTAGGTCAATTGACCATATTTTGGCAGTGCATGCAGTTCTACATGTATCTTTGTGGAATCATGGCCTTGCGCATATGTCCTTAAAAGGAATGAAAATGCTTACTTGTTTGCAGTATCTTCCGCTTCTTGACTATAAGTGCTTTGACTCTTGTGATCATTGTTTATATGGTAGGCAAACATGTGATACGCATAAACAGTCTGATATGATACACATGGGTGAGCCATTGGCAGTATCTTCCACCCATTGATTGACTATAAGTGCTTGGAGTCTTGTGATCATTGTTTATATGGCAAGCAAACATATAATGCACATAAAAAGTCTGGTATCACACACACAGGTGAGCCATTGACTCTTATTCATTTGGATGTATGTGGTCCCATGCCTTGCAAGTCATTAGGTAGCGTGAAGTATTTTGTTACTTTCATTGATGACTATATGCATAGGGTATGGGCATTTCCCATAAAGTAGAAATCAGATGCCTTGGATACATTTCAGTGTTGGCTTGCTTTAGTTGAGAGCCAGTCTGGGTAAAGGTTGAAATGCTTAAGGTCAGATAATAGGTGAGTATGTTTCTAAAGCCTTTAAGCAATTTTGTTGATGAGAGGGGTATTAAGCATCAATTGACCACCCGTACACCCCACCCAAGAATGGTATGGATGAGCGTATGAATAGGATAATTCAGGAGTGAGTTCGCAGTATGTTTAGGTAGGCAAGCTTATCGCAACATTTTTGGACTAAGGCAGTTACTACTATTGTACACTTGATAAATCGGTCCCCATGTACTACTATTGACTATCAGATTGACGAGGAGGTATGGTCTGAAAAATCTCCCTCATATGCTCATTTATATGTCTTTGGTTATGCGGTTTTCTCACATCTTCCCAAGGATAAGTGCAATAAGTTGGATCCTAAGTCTAGGAAATGCATCTTTCTTGGTTACGAAGACATAAGTAAGATGGGCTATTACCTATGTGATCCGTAGGCTCAAAAGGTTATCCATAGTCATGATGTTGTTTTCCATGAGAAAATGCATAAGGAGCCTGAGCATGTCATTGAGATACGCAAGGTGACATTTCAGGAGGAACCTCCTCCTACTACTGTACAGCCAGCTAGACAACCTGTAGTAGCAACAGCACAGCTGATGCCCCAATGACCTAGGTCCTTGATGCTCCATAGGATATACAAGTCCCACAGCCAACTTTGAGGTAGTCCACTAGAGATAGACGACAACCTACACTATTTGAGCCCTCTAGATTATGTTATGGTGATAGATGCTGGTGAGTCTCTTACCTATGATGAGGTTATACACAAAGGTGATAGTCACTCTTGAGAGAGGGCCATGCAATCAGAGGATGAATCACTACAAAAAAATCATATGTGGGATTTGGTTCCTTTGCCTAATGGCAAGCGTGCTTGCCATGCAAGTGGGTGTACACATAAAAAAAGTACCCTTGGACACCCCAAGCTAGGATACAAGGCCAAATGAGTCGCTAAGGACTTCAAGCAGGAACATGGTGTAGACTTTGACGAAGTCTTTTCTCCTATTGTGAAGATGACTACCCTAGTCTTGGTACTAGCTTTGATTGCTCAGCTTGACTTGGATCTTTATCAAATGGATGTCAAGATGGCTTTTCTTCATGGGGATTTACATGATGAGATTTACATGGAGCAGCCTAAGGTCTTTGTAGAACATGGTAGGGAACACCTAGTGTGCTAATTGAGAAAGAGCCTTTATGGCCTTAAGCATGCACCTAGGGAATGGTACCATAAGCTTGATGCTTTTATGCATTCATATGGATATTCCCATAGTGATATGGATCATTGTTTATACACAAAAAAGGCTTGTGACGGCAGCCTTATGATTTTGATCCTCTATGTGGATGATATGTTGATTGTTGGAGTGCTTACGATGAGCCAGCGGCCTTGAAAGGTCAGCTCAAGAAGAGTTTTGAGAAAAAGAACATAGGACAAGCATCACATACTCTTGGGATACGCATTACAAACGATCACTCTAAGGGATTTCTTTACTTATCACAAAAGGAGTACATTCAAAAGATCCTTGAGCGATTTTATGTGCAGGATGTTAAGTCTATTGGTTGTCCTTTACCTTCTCACATGAAGGTTGGCCAGGCCGATTGTCTGCAATTTGATAATCAGAAGGCTGAGATGGCCAAGATCCCTTATGTATCCGCAGTGGGCAATTTGATGTATGCTGTGATAGCCATTCATCCTGATATAGCATTTGCAGTGGTAGTTGTGGCATGCTATATGACTATACCTGGTCGACGGCATTGGGATGCCATCAAGGGTATCATGAGATACCTGAAAGGGACAACAGCTATGTGGATTTGTTATAGTAGCTTGGATACAAGAGTCATCGAGTACACTACCTCTGATTATGCAGGACGTGCAAATGTAGGAAGTCCACCTCTGGCTATGTCTTCACCTTTGCTAGAGGTGTCATTTCTTGGATGTCTAGGGTGCAAAAATGCACCACCCTATCTACTACAGAAGTAGAGTATATTGTAGCCACTAAGGCTTGCAAGGAGGCTTTATGGTTAGGCCGTCTAGTGGTAGACCTTTGCATTACTGATGTGGTCCCGACACTGTATTCATATTCTATGAGTGCTATTTAGTTGGCTAAGAATTCGGTCTTCCATATGAAGACGAAGCACATTGAGGTGCATTACCACTTTATTAAAGTGGTTGTTGATGAAAAGTCCATTGAGCTTGTCAAGAACTCAACTGACCAAAATCCTATAGATCTACTCACTAAAAGTCCCTTAGTGGAGCGTTTTTCCTTTCTTAGGAAGTTGATGGGCATTGGATGAGATGATGTCTTTCCTCATCCTGTTGTACTTGTGTACATTTGTACTTTGTCCCTTTTTACTTGTTCTCTCCTCGCTAGGGGAATATTCACCTTGAAGTGGGAGGTTATTGGGGGTAAAGGCGCTTGTGGCTAGCTGGTCATTGTGGCATCTCCACAATGCCATGCTTTGCCACATGTGTGCTCAACCTATATTTGAAAAGGCGTTTCCATTCTTGATTGTTTCAATGGTATTGTAATCCATTGCAACAAGACTTCTAGAAAAACAAAACCGACAATAATGAAAGAATGAACTATACACCAAGGAAAATAATAAAATATTCACAATTAAATGAAAAAGAATATCATTTCTGAAATTATAATGACAAATGGGCACAAAAAAAACATTGATACCAACTAAAAATAGTTCAAAAACCAAAACACTCCTTACTACGTATTCTATGTAGCAAGCAAGATACATTTAAGACAATCTATGGCTCATCAAGGATTACAAGCCCTTGAATCTCTACATATAAAATTTCAAGGACGCAACTTCCTTATGCAATGTGCTTACATCCTCTCTTAAGTTGGTGAAAGGAGAGATGCACCCAGTCCTACACATGGTGGGCCCTCAAGAAGATTTCTCCACCTAAACCACCTTTCACATATCATTGAAGATGATATGCCCAAACTGATTTGCTTCGATAGTAGCAGCCCATATGCTCTTCACCTCTCACTTGACTTCAAAAGACCACATATTAAATATTGTCTCCACATAAGCATTCAAAGTTCCATAGTCCTTAACCAATAACTTATAGTTTTTTTCAAGAGATTTCACATGCCTCAAACAATTAGTAAATGTTGAACATGGCCATGCCGTGGAGAAATTCTTCTAATAATCCAAGCACAAAGCCATGATTATTGTAGTAAATACAAAGAAGTAACTAATGCTAAGTTGAATGTTCTTGATGATTTCTGAAAAATGAGAAAAAAATATTTACAATGGCCCTAAGGCCCCCTTTTATACTCCTAAAATGATACTCCCTATTTACACTCTCTTATCCAATTATTGTCTCCTTTAAAAATTAATAATGGACTCCTCTATTCTCTATTGTCCTTCATTACACTATTTAGGAAAGAGTCAACATTATGCTTAGTTAAGTAGAATTACCACATCAATTTTGGGCTGAGGTAGCTACTACTACATCTCATTTGATTAATAGATCCCTATGTACTGCTCTTAGCGGTAGAGTTATAAAGGATACATGGCCTAGTAAACCTCACTCATACACATACCTATGAGTCTTTGGGTGTGAGGCTTTCTATCATATTCCCAAATACAAATGCAACAAGTCAAATCCAAAGTCTATCAAATGCATCTTTCTTAGATATGGTGATGTAGGTGAGATGGGCTATCACTTTGGGATCTGCAGGCTCAAAAGGTTATTTGCAGCCATGATGTTGTATTTCACAAGGATAAGATACATATGAGACTAGACCAAGTAGTTGACGTCCATAGGGTGATCTTTCAAGAGGAGCCTCTTGTTACAATATAAGTAGATACAATTAGATGGTTTACATAACTCCTGCTGATGATGATATAATATCCTAAGATCCACCTATTGTGCAAGATGATGATGTTAGATAGAGAGGATAGATAGTATAGACCCCATATTTGGTTTTGAGATACTTAGCTAGAGCCCTACATTCTCATGATCATTTCAACCCATCTATGCCTTATGTCTCAGTGATAGATTCTAATGAAATCCTCACTTATGAGAAGGTTATGCACAAGGGTGATTGTCACTCTTGGGAGAGGGCCATGTAGTCTAAGTTTAATTCAATGTAGAAAAATCATATACGAGACTTGGTGTCCTTGCCAGATAGTGAATATGCATTGCCATGCAAGTGGGTATATAAGTTGAAGAGCAGCCCTAGTCACCCTAAGCCAACATACAAGGCTTGTTTAGTTGCAAAAGATTTTAAACAGCTTTGATGAGATATTCTTCCCTAAAGTCAAGATGTCTACCTTGTAATGGCATTGAATATGTGCATTTGTGATGGTGGCCAGGGATACTAGAGTCAGGGGCTACAAAGGCTTTGATTATGTAGGACATGCAAACAATAGGAAGTTTACCTCTAGCTATGTCTTCACCTTTGCTAGAGGTGATGTTTCTTAGATGCCTAGGGTGAAAAATTATATGGCCTTGTCTATTAGCTAGGGTAAGTACATTATCTCACTAGGTCAGTTGTGGGAGAGATTTGAAGTGCAACTTATAGAGGATATCATGTGCATAGTCAAAATGGTTGGCATGCAGGGTGATGGGCTATTGTAGAGATAGAGGAGGCAAGAAATGACTCCTTGTAACACTTACAATCACTCCTGAGATAGCATGGCTAGACTTTGTTTGATTTCCCTAAAATGCATCTTGAATATTACAAAATAGAAAAAAATTATTGGCTAATTATTCATTCGATAAGATCATTTTCTATATTTTGATTTCTATTTTATCTCTTGATCTATTCCATCCTATTGGAGCGAGCATCGTGGGCATTGCACAAATTGATTGATTTCTAGAAACAGGGCGATTGCCAAAAATCCAATTTTGCAAAGTGGAGTGTCACAAGAAAATGCTCTTATTCTTGAGGAGTTTGAACATGATTGATGCGAGGAGGCATGTACTGTTGAATTGATGAAATCACAACTCGATGAAGGTCAAGCCACTGCATTCTATGATATTATTGGCACCTTGCATATTGGTGAGGGACATCTCTCTCTCTCTCTCTCTCTCTCTCTCTCTCTCTTCTCTCTCTCTCTCTCTCTCTCTCTCTCTCTGTGCATGTTATCTAGCTTTGGCGATTGCATCATCAAGGATTGCTGCATTGATATTGCCAAATGGTCGCACAATACACTTAAGGTTCAAGATCCCATTGCAATTGGAGGGCCAGTGGCCAATTTACATGTAGCATACATGTGCAAAGTGATCTAACATGATTATTAAGGGAGACCTATCTAATTTTATGGGACGAGGCACCAATGATGCATTATTATGTTGACTTGTACTTGATCTTTCGATGGAAAAATTGTGTTGTTTGGGGGTGATTTTAGATAAATCTTACATGTTGTGATCAAGGGAGGTCGTGTTGTGAGTGCATCCCTTTGTCGCTCAGCTCTATGGCAACATGTAAAAATGTTGATGTTGATGCAAAACATGTGAGTGTATCCTGATGCTGACTCTATGGGGCAGAGTTCATTGGTTGGCTTTAAGGGATTGGAGATGGTATCAACTTAACAAATGATACTAATAGAGGTGCATTTATAGTGAGTATGGTGATATAGAGGGGATCAGTTGAAGATCTCACTGCATGTGTATATGATGACTTTTCTGATGTGTCTAATCAAGCAACTTTCTTTGTTTGCTGAGAGGGTGATACTTGCTCTAAGGAATGAAAAGGTGGAACACTTGCATTTAGAAGCATTGCATTGATGCCAATGGATAGGAGGCAATACTATAGTGCTGATAGTATAGTTAATATAGATGATAATATGTATCTCTATTCTATAGAATATTTAAATTCTCTTGATCTCGGGGATGGATTTTTGCTGCATGCATTGCTCTTGAAGATCAATGCACCTATTATTTTGCTTTGAAACTTGAATCCTGCGAGAGGATTATGTAATGGAAGGGGGTCAATATGCAAGGCTTTTAGTAGCAAAGTTTTGGAAGCTGAGATAATTATATGTACAAACATTAGTATTATAATATTCATTCAAGAATCGAATTCATTCCCACAACCATGTGCTTTCCCTTCTCTATAAAACGATGATAGTTTCTTATGCGGCTAGCATTCACAATGATTATTAATAAGACTTGAGGGTAGACATTTTAACTTTAGTCGGGCTCTTTTTGAAAAGCTCGATCTTCACATGTGGGTAGCTATATGTGGCATTTTCACGAGTGAAAACCTTTGCTAGGCTAAAAATCTTGTTGTAGGACAATGATAGTTATGTGAGTTCCCATGTTAATATTGTGTAGAAAGAAGTCTTGCAAAGAGTGTGACCATATCCTACTTCTTGCAATGTGTGTCATGCTTGATTATTTCAAATATTATTGCTCTCTTTAGACTCATATTTTTTCACTTATTTTTTGTAGGGAAATGAAGACCCACTTGTTTGGTTACTGTTGTGCATCTTGGGCTCATATGAGATTGTAAGAGAAATTCCTACCTTTAGCACAAGAACCTAAAATGAGTAGATCTCTTGTGCGCATGATTGAGCACCTTAAGAGTTCCATTTGTTTAGAGGTTTGAAGGCCTATATATTGAGATTATTTACAAGGGATATGTGCAATACTACTATGTGGCACCCCTTATTTACGACCACATTGTGTCTTGGCCACACTTAATGAGGATTCCTCATCAACAGCAATGACGGGGCTGTCATGATCTATGTTGGTTGGTTGTGCTACATCAATTGAATATGGATATTCACTATAATTAATTCAAATCTTTGGTCTGTTCATAAAATGCTATATTGCTAATGTTGTGTTGTGTTGTTATAGCACGTGACATGTTTTGTGAAGAATAAAGTCCACATGTAGTGCTTCAGCAGGACCTTCATCGCCCTTGCATGTGGAAATGAAAACACTTGCTATAGCAAGTCTTGCAAAAGAAAACCATTTGTAGACTCAATGATACTTTGAAAGATTGATTTGTATTAGTCTTACATATAGGCAATCTACATTAACATATTGTGACTTTTCCCTCTCGCAAACATGCATTATTGTATTGTCATGTCAAAATAATAAATGAGGATGAGGTGTTGCATTTGCTATTGCACAAACATTAGAGATAGTATAGATAGTACTGGAAGTAATCTTAGTCTAGGTGTAGCTAATGGGAATGTTGTTGAGAGAGAGAGAGAGAGAGAGAGAGAGAGAGAGAGAGAGAGAGAGAGAGAGAGAGAGAGAGAGAGAGAGAGAGAGAGAGAGAGAGAGAGAGAGAGAGAGAGGTTTTAAATACCATCGCTTTAGAGGTGCCCTATTGTCTCGTGCTTGAAGGGGTCCTAGCATGGAGAGCTAATACTTATGTATACATTCACATTGGCACACTTTTAGTATAATATCTAGGTCCCCATGAATAAAGATTTGAGATATGTAGAGTTTCTCACATGAGAATAACTTATTGAATGCTGAAGTAAAGGTCCTCCCTTCAATTCCTTGCGACTTAAAGTATGATATGTATCTTCTTTCTCGAGATTACTTCATGTAATTCTAGATGGTACTTTTGCAACCTATAATCTGAGTTTACAAGGGGACTCCTTATTAGTAATCAAATTCTTCTCCAAGCATGTATAAACTTACATTTTCTCACATTGTGTTATTTATTTGATCTCATTATTGCACAAATTTGCACATTCTATATTGTGCTTGAGCTCTACTCTTTCCTTGTAGTTATGGAGTAGTTGTAACCATGGCCCCATCTCAAACATATTCAAATTATGTAAATATCCAATACTCTTTTAATATCCATTTCTCCTTTTACTACAAGTGGTGCACCAAAGTTGCAAGTGATATAGGGAGGAGAGCATGACGTAGGTTACTTGGGTTGTAACAAGGCTCATGGGTTCTGCATGAGAGTTTTTAATAGACCTATTATTACAATACTCTTAGACATGAAATTTGTACACACACACACACACACACACACATGAAATGGATGTATCTCAATTGGTTAAGTCGAATTAATAATGACCAAAGGTCTTGAGTTTAACTCCTATATTCTACACGGTCACTTAGAAAAAGGGGGATTTGAACTAAGGCCAATGGGTTAATAAAATAAATGACTTACCACTAGGGTCACGAGAGAGAGAGAGAGAGAGAGAGAGAGAGAGAGAGAGAGAGAGAGAGAGAGAGAGAGAGAGAGAGAGGGAGAGGGAGAGGGAGAGGGAGAGGGAGAGGGAGAGGGAGAGGGAGAGGGAGTGTGTGTGCATATTGATATAAGAAAATGTGTAATTTTAATAGCTTAAACTATTACATGACCCAAGAATTACCTTTTGCAAATGTACTACTTAACAAGTATGATTGAGGAGGCCCTTGTCATTCGCAAGTAAATGAACTTGCACATTTGTTATGTGGACTTTGGGTTGAGGCATCCACATGCTGGGGAGTCTCTCTAACCCCTATCATTTGTAGCTTATGCCATGAAAAACTACCAATCTAGTAGTGCTAGGTCCTTTTAACTCCTATGAGTTCATGTAGAACTGTCATTTTTGAGGGTACTCCATGAAGTTTCAAAAGTTTTGTCAAATAGGCTAATGGTGGTCAAATTAGCACTCCACACGTCTTTGGACTTGACTACATAGACTCGTATAGGTAAAATTTACACGTGCATTTCTTGGCTATGCGTTTTGTTTGTGCGAGGAACACGGGACATGGTGTAGTAGTACTTGAGTAGATGTGGATAAAGCTTAAGTTTTGGACGAAACAAAAAAATAGACAATGCTTTCCAATTGGACGATCGATGCATTCTTTTTGGCATATGGTGCACATCAAAAGCGAAGGCAAAAGAAACAGAGAGAAATGAATAGTATAGTTATAGTAGTTAGTATTATTATTATTATTGTTATTATTATTATTGTTATTATCGAGATTATAGACTTCTTGTACGATTGTTCGCAATTTCGAAGCCGATTTTGCATCGACTAGACGTATTCTGCTGGCTCGCCTGGACTGTGATTTTCTTAAGAGCATGGAGGCCGAGCTTATCTTCCATTTTCAGAGTTGTCTGAAGGTCCGTCTTGACAACAGACTTTCTTCTTTCCGCATGGCGACCTGCAAGACTGCGTCTTGTTTCGAGTAGCAAAGCATGGGACTTGGTTTCTGGCTTTTCTATGTCTTCTGAAATCATTCTCTGCAGGGAATGGCCCTATTATCAGAACCAGCACAGTTGTTAACTTGTTGATCGACGTTTGCAACCGATTCCGTGTCTTTTGCAAAGGACTTTCATCCTGAAGGACGTTCGGTCTAATGCCCTCGCTTGCTTTTCCCTCCTGAAATCATTTTTTTCCGGCAGGAAATGGCTCGGTTATCTGTGCCAGCACAGTTGCTAACTTTTGTTGATGGACGTTTGCAACCGATTCCGTGTCTTTTGCACAGGCCTCGTTTCCAATTTACTTACTGTAGTTAGAAGGATCTCAAGACGTTTGGTCGTGTGTCAAGTCAGACAGGCTAATCCATTGAAGCTTGACCTTAACGTTCGTATTGATGCCTAATGGCTATCTCAAACATTCACCGCTCTCTGTTGATACATCTTCTTTTGAATGCCTAATGGCTATCTCAGACATTCACTGCTCTTTGTTAATACGTCTTTAAATGTATAATGTATTCTGTTGGAGAAGTGGCGTCACACATACTGCTCCACGCTCTTTAGTAACTCTTTGAGTTTGTCAATCTGGAGAATTTGCTTTTTGGTTGCTGAGCTTGTGAAATCTCGTTGTCATTCTTTTTATATTAAATAAATGGACAATTATTTTGCAGGTTGGTAGCTTATGAAGTGGTTGTGGAGTAAGGAAAGGGATTTTGCTTCGATGTGGAGAAGTAATCAAAACTTTGTTTCCACCGGTAAAAGTGTCTGCAATGTTCTTACAGTAATCAGAAGCATGCCAGAAAAGCATGCGAGTAAAAAAGGGCTATACTCCTTGAGGTGATAGAATGTACTGCTCCAAAGCCAGTTTGTTGGTGGTCTGAAGTCGTTAGCAATGCGGAATTTTGCCTCCACACCATGTGTGCATCATCTACAGAAGTCACTTCTTATCAATTTTGCAAATGCTGCAGCCTTCTTACCTGCCTCTGTTCTTGGGCCTCAACATTTTCAAAGGGCCTTAACCTGCCGTTTGTCACTGTCAACAGTGTCGTTGGCAGGTCTTTTTAACCATAACTGCAAGGCAATTTATGATGAGCTTGGCAGAACAGGTTCAACAGAAAATGTAATAAGTCCAGAAAAGTCTCTTGCTGGACCATCACGTGATGGTAAAACTTTGTTCATGTCTGCTTAAAAGTTTGAGTCTCTAAGGTCATTGCAAAGGAAGATGATAAATTATTGTTTTGAATTGGAGCACTTTCTCATGTTGTTAGTCCATCCATTTCTGGTGAACAAATCAGTATGGCTAGCTGTGAACTTGTTTTTATCATGTCTCTGTTTGTTTTGTATGTAATGAAGGCTTATTGGCGCAGCAGTTTCTATTTGGATTGGTGAGACATTTTATGCACAATCAACCTCTTATAATTTTGAGGCTGTACTGAAACTGTTGTCTTTGCTTTCTTTGTGTTCACACAATTTTGGAGACTGCCTGTTGGGGTTCAAGGCTCTGTGGCTTGATGAATGCATGATTGCTTCATGACTGTCCAGTTTTGCTCAATCTTTATGGGGAGGTTGCAGCAGCAGTTTAGTTAGGAGAGTGCAACAGCTCACCAACGACAGGTTGATGACAGACAGACAGATGAAGATGGATTGGTGCGATTGATGATGTGGTCCATTGCCGAGTTCACTCACTAGCTATGCTGGAATACTAGGTCACTCTGGTCACATCAACTGTTTTTGGTCTGTTGGGGTTCCTCATTCTTGTAAAAATTCCAAGTTTACTCTTCTTGGCCTAGTTGTGATTGATGTATGCTGTGCGCACAGCAATTAGCTGAGTGGATAGTTCTATCTTGAGCTGTGCGTTATAGTTGAGGCTGAGAATGTCAGAGAGTTGTGCAATTGAGTCTTCTGTCTTGTTGCAGGAGGTACTCTAAGAATTCACAATCTTATGCACAACTCAACAGAAGATAAGAGAATCCAAGAAAGGCAGAAGGGATCCTCCAATCTTTATTACGGCAGTTAAATAGAGATTTCTACAAGTATTGGCTCTGAGAGACCAAGCTCCAACCAGCACTTCAAATCCATGAAGTCGCCTAATTCCATGAGAGCTCTTCGCTTTGTCTTGATCCTCTTCAAACAGTCTACAGGTCGATCAGGCAATGAACACTCTGGCTTGCCTTGATCTCGTGTACACTCTAGCATGCGTGTAGATTCTCTTTTTCTGCTCCTTGCACTTGGCACGAACAGAAGATGTAATTGCTGATTGCTATCAGGATGAATGCATGATATCGCCATAGGTTGCTATCAGCCTGTTTTTATCCACGCTTTGGAATTTGTGCAGCTGGCTCATTATGTTTGTTGCCCTTTTTCATCAATAAAACAGCTGACTAAATGTTTTATTAATTTGCCACATCATCATTAATTTAGACTGTAGTCTTTAATTGGTCGACTAATAGCCCAACTTAAGAATTAATGTTGATGACCCAATATCTTGACCTGTCTTCATGATCATTGATCATGTGACCGTGCTGTCCATGATTTGCTGCACACCATGCCTCTCTTACCTTTTGCCTTCCATGTGGTGTGTCTCGCCTCCCAAAAAGTGATACTTCTCACACATGCTCCCTTGGCATGTCATCCACCTCCACCAGTCCCATTGCAATGCCTGGCATATGAGGATGTGTATTATGTGGGCAGTGCTGAGGTGCATTACGTTCTCGCCCACTAAAACTATGGCTGTCCCCAGCCACATAGCCTCCTGGTACATAGCCTTTTGGTAGATCCAAAGCAAAGGCAAAGAACCATCACCAAACTGAGACTCATCCGACCATATTGCCTCATGCATGAGGTCCTTGAAACTTGAGCAAATATCGGAGCTCCTTTCCTTTGTGTACCCTTCTTATATGTATGAAGAAACACTTGTTTTGGCACCGATATTTCTTCAAGCCCGTCAGCATCCGCTAACTTTGGCTCCTCCTATTAGTCACATGAAACACATGATGTATCTTCTGATTAGATGGTAGCTCCAATTGATAAGTCACATCACTTTGGTTCTTCACATTGTGGAAAGGCCCCTCTTTTGGGGTTCTAGCCTAGGGGAAAACCTCCTAAACTGCTTCAAATGCTCCTTCTAGATGTTGAGGTAGTGACATTGATCTTCTCAGAAGATTGACTCATGTTTGACTTTTGGTAGCCTTCCTTTTTTGCTATTGTTGTGCCCCTTGAATATTCCTTGAACTTGCTTGAACAGCTGATCCATACCCACAAACAGTTGATCCGCTACATAGTTTTTGGTAGAGGACTTCAATGCACAATTGAAGTTGAAGGTGGTACTGACAGCTTGTGCATAAACTATCTCAAATGGGGTCTGCTTCGTAGAGGTGTGGATTGTATAATCGATAGCATGCTCGACCAATGGTAGATACTTCTCCCATGCAGCCCGATGATCTTGATAACAACATGATACGTTTGGAATTCTCTGTTTGCTATGACAGGAGGAAACAGCGAGGTTGATCTTTCCTTATGGCCTTGTGTGTTGAGAGAGAGAGAGAGAGAGAGAGAGAGAGAGAGAGAGAGAGAGAGAGAGAAGGCTTCTACTTGATTAAATTTCTTCACGGGAAACAAAAAGAGAGAGAAGGCTTGCGTGCTTGCTGGATTCGTGACCCTGCACTCTCTGCAATTGCAGTTGGCCATCCCTGCGTGATGTGCGTAGTCTTGTATTGTGTGCAGTCAACTTTGCATGATCTGCATACCCTTGCGAGAGAGAGAGAGAGAGAGAGGCTGCCTTGTTTCGGGGTGTACTTGCTCGTGGAGTCTGCAGCCTTGCTCGCGGTGCCTATACCCTTGTGTGCACTGCTTGAAGCTGCAGCCCTGTGTTCATGGTCTATCCTGCTTGGAGTGCGACTAGTTCTATTGCATCTTTGGACCTGCTGTGACCTACAGTAAATTTGCATTGTTGACTTGGTTGAATGGGGTTAACAAAAATGGCTGGCCTTGATACTGCATTCATCAACCAAATGGTGGTAGCCCTTGGACGAGACTTTGAGGTTAATGAAGAAGAGGAAATGATTCTTTGATGGAAGAGATGGTGCCTTGTTTTGATAACCAGCCAGCCAACAAGGGTCTGAAGTATGCTTTGGAAGAGGCTATGGTTTGCATGGAGGCTCCTACTCTAGAGCATACTCCTGTGTGCTCTTTTGCACAAGCGGCCACTATTTTTGATGAATCCCAAGTATTGGATTGGGAGCAGTTGCTTGAATTTGTGAACGGATTGTTGGGTGATTATGTTCACCAAAATCTTTCATGCGCTTCTAACAACTTTGAGGAGGATGTCACGGAAACTAATGTGGGGATACCAAGGCAATGTTGTGTTCATTTTTTGGATTTTATGAGAAGGGTGTCATCTTGTTTTTCACGGGTAGAATCTCGATGCTTGCTAGAATTTGTTGATGGTTGTCTTCCTCGATATAGGCAAACCACATTGATGAAATCTTTGTAGGCCCTCGAGGCTTTACGAAGTATTGTTACATTCTCCTTAGATGCGGGATGCTTTATTGGCAAAGTTGCCTTTTGTTTCTTGATCATCGTTTGGTTCATCTTGTGCTGTTGAGGCCTCTAATAGATTCCCAATGTATGTTTCAGCGTGAATGTCCCATCTGGGTGGAAGTTGAAAGTTGCCCAGTGGTGCATTTGCTAGCAGTCACGTGTCTCCTATGGTCATCTCTTGCCTGTGAGTCTCAGTCTGAGTCAGATGAGGACATTAGGAGCTTAGACATTGTATTTGTGTGCCATTTTATGTGTTTTAGACACTTTAGATGGAGAGCACATTAGTGCATTTCTTTTTGGGCACTTTTTGGCTATCTTTTTAGGGTTTGACCACATTTAGGATTTTCCCTCTTTTTATCCTATATATAGGCAGCTTGCCCTTCCACTTTCATAATCCATTATCCATCATTGATCCTTCGTGATCAGCCAACCCTCCTCATTCTCTCATCCCCCTGCTACCATCTGGCGCCCCCATTGATGCGTAGAGCTGTGTGTTGGGGCTGATTGTTGCAGCTTTGTACCTTTAGCCATTGTAGTCACATTGTTCCTTGTCTCTCCTGCATTCTCTTTGTCTCCTTCTCTTTGTGTTCACTTTCCTCTTTTTGTTGCGCACTCTCACAGTATTGGCCTTGGTTGAAGGATGGTGTGGCTGCCATTGGCACTGTTTTAGTGCCACCTACATTGTGTGCTGCCAATCGGAATAGATTATGTATGTTGTGGGACACTACTGTTATGTATGTTGTGGGACACTACTGACAAGAGGCCTAATTGGTTGGGTATAAATTGCCTTGGCATGTGTCCATTGCTTTTTCAGCTCAAATGGGGCACCTTTGTATGCTATTGCTTTTCTTGTGGGCAGTTGGGTCACTTTATGTCTGAGTGTCTTGATAAAGTAGATAGGAATGCTACACTTGCGGTGGATGCAAACATGTTAGTGAGGAGCTGAAACCCCTCTGCAGAGGGCTATGGATAAGAGTAAACAACCCATGCACTCACGTGATTAGCTAGTACTTGCTTGGATAGAGGATCGTTCGAAAAAGAGTAAAATGTGTGAGGCTCGATTGTCCCCAACTCAACTCTCGAGACCCCAAGATTTCTTATGCACATGTGTAAAGAAAGGGTGCGTCTCCTTTTGATAGCATTCTTTTGGATTCTCCCCCTTGCTTTGATGAAAGCAAGAGCTGCTATTTTGTCTATTGATCGTCTTGGGGACCCATTGGTACGCTCTATTTTTAAGGCAAGACGATCACCCCGTTGGATTGTAGATACCCTCATTTGACCTCGACAAATGGAATCAACCCTTTCTCTTTGAAGTCAGCTTGTCTAGGGCAAAGTGCTTTTGTAGTTTTGATGGATTTCCTAGATGATGGGATTCTTGAGGCATTGGCAAAGAAAGTTCAAGTGAGGCATGGGCAGCCTCGCCCTTGATTTTGGTCATAAATATGCGGATTGCCACTTGGAATGTTCACGGGATCTATTTCCACGGTAAGCAACATGACATGTGGTGTATTTTGCATGAGAACAATTGGGATGTGTTGTATGCTATTGAGCACAAAAGTCACGATGATGTTGATAGTATTTTGGATTGTCATGGTTTCTATCTTTTTTATGTTGGAAACAAGACAGTGCACTACTAGGTTGCCCTTGTGATTTAATATGCTAGCTCCATCTATGGCTCTCTAATGCTATGAAGTAGTCTTGCTGTGCGTGGCACGGCTTGGGGCTATCATCTCCTCGTAGAGCATGGTATATATGTCGTGCTTCTTTGGTCTGATGTTTGGAATAAACTTTGCTTGCTCTATATTGATCTTGTTAATATTTATTTTTGTTTTATTTGACATAGAGATTTTTTTTTTTGTTATATTTAGAATCGACTTTCAAGAGTCAAATACCATAAGCTATTAGGAAAATATAAATACATTCACATGCATTGGCTTAGGATGAATAGCGTTTCTCTCAAGCAGTTGGAGGTTGCAATGGCAAAAGGCCAATCTCTCTAATTGAGTAGTGGTAAGCTTATTTCTTTTCTTTGAATGAACCATGCCCAACATCAGTCATTGCATTTTCCCCTTCACCACGTGATTGGCCAAGGAGTGATGCATCCTCTCTAGTTGATCCCATATCGCCATGTGAAGACATGCTTGCTGTAATTCATTGGCTGAGAACAATTTCAGCAATAGTGCAATAGTTCCAAGTTGCAATCAAGTACCACGGGCCCACGAATTCAAAGCATTCGATGGTATCCCGACGATGGAACCATGAAACTAGCCTTCATTCCGTAGATGGGTGGTAAATCCCTAATTACACAAAGAAATTTGCAATTTCTCCGTCTCCAAGGGTCCAAATACTGAGATCTTCGGAGCAAGGCTATGAAATGGCTGCTGGGAGATGAGAGAGAAAGCTGTAGAGAGAGAAAATTCGGAGTTTTGTTGCGAAGAATGATTGATGTTGTCGCCTACATTTGAGACATCCAAATCAGTTGTCACCTTGTACTTGGATGCAATCGCCCAGTTGTGGAGGGTCTGAATCTGCAATCGCCTCCTCAAAACTCACTTGTGGCTGGTTGCAATGGCTAAAAATAAGCTGGCCATGGCTGCTCACAGCTCTTCCACATTGATTTCGTTTTTCCTATTCTTCAGCCTTTTACCAACATGTATGGGTAAGTTTGCCAAGTGGCAGCCTTCCCAAATGATTTTTCCAACATTATCCATCATTAAATATTAATTTTCAGCCTTTAGTTACTGAAAATCAATCTAATAATTATTTCGGTGCCCATAAAAATAATTTGACTGGCCAATAATTAAATTGGCTAGGCATATCTTCTACTCCTGAGTCTCTCTGTGCCATCTTTGACCATTAGATCGGTGCTAGGTACCATTAAATGCCACATCTCTAGTGTCACCAACTGACACTTATGGCCAAATAAATGACCTAGGCCAACAATTGACACCATATATCACCAAGTACCTGTGCAACATAACTTATAGCAACTTTTGCCTTTGACATTCTGTGATTTTCTTGGGTCCCGAGCTCGTAAATTTACCATAACCCCAGTTGCACCTCACATGTGAAACATTTGCTTAATCATGTGATTAAAAATTAATCCACATATTAAGGGAGGTTTCAAAAATACATATCCTCATGACATGACTGCTTTTGTCTAAATGTTTGCAAAATTGTCACTTGAAGGCATAAACTCTAGGTAAATAGTACCTAGCTCAACTTGCTCTCTAGTGAAGTGAAAGTAGACTCCCACATGCTGTGAGGTGTGATGATCAGGTTGTCTGTAAGGGCAATGACACTCTGGTTGTCGCAGCAAATAACTGTATGAGAATCACAAGGAAACTGAAGCACAACTAGCAAGCTCCTCAGATAGATGGCCTTAGTGGTACCATCAAAGAAAGCCCTATACTCAACCTCGGTTGTGGAAGTTGCCACCGTCTCCTGCTTATGGCTTGACTAAGAAAAGAGAGTCGTGTCCAAGGAAAAGAGGTAACCGCCATGGGAACACCGGGTGTCAAGATCTCCCGTCTAGTTAAAATGGGTGTAATTTTGTAAGCATAAACCATGCCCATAAGTCAGGCCATAATGAAAAGTACACCACAAATATCTCAACACATGAAGACAAGCAATCTAGTGGGACATCCTAGGTATTGAAAAATATTGACTAAGTACACTCCTTAAGTATGCTAAATCTAGCCTAGTATGTATTAACCAAAGAAGCTTCTCTACAACAGACCGATAGGTGTGTGCATCGAAGGGCTTGACCCAGAGTATTCTTTGATAGATGGATAGTGGGATGAAGAGGGGTGGCCATAGGCCGTGTCTAATCCATGCTCAATTGTCTGGGTCAGAATGTGCAATGTAGTCAACCGTAAAGACTAAAGCATATGAAGCCTGAGAGGCAAGCCGAGCAAATCTTCTAGGGCTCTTTGGAGTGTAATTTGGTGGAAGGATCCTTGAATGCCGCATGTTTTGTTGGTACCAGCAAGGTAATGGGTCTCGTAGAGGGGGACCTAAGAGCTGAAGAATTTGCAGGAAGGCCAAGAGTGGGGGTAGTAGACCCAGCTCAGAAGGCATAATGTCGGATGATGTGGGCTGAGGTAAGGGCTCAGAGTCTAGTCCATAAGACTGCACACTATCCCTCTTATCAAAGATGACATTCCTCCCAATGATCACCTCGTTTGTTTGAGGATCAAACAAACGATAGGCTTTCGCTTCATAAGAATAACCCACAAAGATCAATAGATCAGCTTGTGGAGTGATATTTTCTATCTTTTCGCCAGGGATATGCATGTATGTACGACTCTTGAAGACTCTGAAGTGGGAAATAATAGGCCTTTGGCCAAAGAATGCCTTGTAGGGATTCCGTTGTGGGATTGCCGTGGTTAGGCATCGGTTGAGGATGTAGATTGTAGTGCCAATAGTCTCAACCCATAGATGATCAAGGAGCTCTGCTGTGAACAACATAGAGCATGCCATGTTCAAAACTATCCGGTTCCTACGTTGTACGACTCCATTGCGGAAGGGTAGTCGGTAGAGGTGAGCTGGCGAGCGATGCCAGGCTCTTGTAGGAACTTGGAAAACTCGTGGGAGATAAACTTGCTACTGCTATCACTCCTCATGGTACCTACACAACGTCTAGTCTGGTTATGAACCAGCAACACCCAAGCACTAAAGTAGGTGAAAGTATCAGACTTGTACTTGAAAAAGTACACCCACATGAAGAAGAAGTAAAGTGCGCCATTTAATGCAACAATGGGCAGTGGGCGTTGGGCCACAAAGATCAACATTTATCAATCTCAATGGAGCCTCAGCTCGATGAATGGACTATTGAGGGAATGGGGTACAGTGTTGCTTACCTAGCTAACATGCTTTTGTCAAGATTGTGGGAGAGAAGGAAGGAGTCTCGCTTGAAGCTTTCTTGCTTGCACAATGGGGGAAGACACACAAGGGTGGAGGCTGAAAACAGTTTTCCTCTTCTTAGTTGTGTAAGCCAAAAGAACTCAAGTACAAAGAAATAGAAGAACCCTCTATATGGGTCTCAAACCAAACTCAACTAACTAAGGTGGCATACTAACTGAGCCACGAACTAGAATAGATAAGGATAGCTATCATGTAGCTATTATTCATGGGCGGTGTACCAACCGCATCTGCAACCGACACGTCGGTGACATAAATACACAACGGTCACCCTGGCGTATCACGAGTGGAGCTCGATATCTCAACACTCCCCCTCGAGCTCAATCCCAATTCCTGCACACCAAGCAGGTCTCTGAACTTGCGCAGCTTCTCTGTGCCCAATGCCTTCGTAAATATGTCAGCTACCTGATCCTCTGTGCTGACATAAACTAGATCAATAAGACCTAGTAAAACCCTCTCTCGCACATAGTGATAATGCACCTCAATGTGCTTTGTTCTAGCATGATAGACTGGGTTATTTGCCAAGTGTATACTACTCATGTTGTCACAATAAATGACAACTGGTCCATCTGTAGACTGATGCATATCATAAAGTAGCTTATGCAACCAAGCTACCTCACATGCAGCCATTGCTGCACCCCTGTACTCAGCCTCTGTGCTCGACAAGGCAACTGTAGGCTGTTTCTTGCTGCTCCAAGTGACTGCAGCACTCCCAAAAGAGAACACATATCCACTGGTAGATCGTCTATCATAGATACTACCAGCCCAATCAGCATCAGTGTATCCATGCAACTGTATCTGAACCCCAGTCTCATAAAATAGTCCATACTGCAATGTGGACTTCACATACCTGAGTATGCGTCTAGCCGCATCCAAATGTGGTTTCCTTGGAGCCTGCATAAACTGACTTACCAATCCAACAGCATAACTCAAATCTGGCCTGGTAATAGTCATATAAATCAAACTTCCTACTATGCGTCTGTACATAGTAGGGTCTTCTAGAAGCTCACCTGCATCTGTGCTCAGCTTCACATTCTGCTCCAAAGGAACTGAAATAGGCTTACAGCCTGTCATCCCATATTTGGACAGCATGTCCAATCCATACTGCCTCTGCAAGAGCTGTATCCCACTTGGTGATCTAATCACCTCAATGCCCAAGAAATAACGCAGCTCTCCCAAATCCTTCATCTCAAACTTCTGCTTCAATAGCATTTTCACATGAAGGATATCTTCATCACTGTCACCTGTCATAATCAAATCATCAACATAAATGACAAGCAGCATAATACCTTTCTCTGTTTTTCTCACATAAAGTGAGAAATCTGCCTTGGAAATCTGAAAGCCAATAGTGACAAGATACTGTCCTATCTTGTCAGACCATGCTCTAGGTGCTTGCTTCAAGCCATACAAGGCTTTCTTCAACCTGCAAACAAACTCAGGATGAACAGCATGCACATAACCTGGTGGCTGCTCCATATAGACCTCTTCTTGCAAATCACCATGCAAGAAGGCATTCTTTACATCCATCTGATGTAAAGACCATCCCTTTGATGCAGCCATAGCAATGACTGCTCTTACGGTTGCCATCCTTGCAACCGGACTAAATGTTTCTTCATAGTCAATGCCATATGTTTGTGCATACCCCTTGACTACTAATCTTGCCTTGTATCTGTTCACAGAACCATCAGCATTGTGCTTCACCTTATAAACCCACTTACAGCCAATTGCATTTTTACCTTTAGGCAAAGGTACCAATTCCCATGTAGTATTTGCTTCCAAAGCATCCATTTCTTCATCCATGGCTTTCTCCCATTTTTCTTTTCCCATGGCTTGCTCAAAAGAAGTGGGTTCTGGTTCCTGTATCACTTTGACCATATATGCATAGTGAATGGCTGTAAATCCATCATATTTCAACCTATCCACAGGATACCTAGCTCTTGTAGACCTGCGCAAAGTAGGTTCACTGCCAGGTGCTCTCAAAACATCCCTGGTCTTCCTTACTCCAGGTGTAACAATAGAAGGAATACCCAACTCATCATCAATGCTCTGTTCTGAGCCACTGGATTCACCATCCACATAAGAGTGACCTGCATTCACATCAAACATGGGCTGATCAACCTTCTCTTTTCCTTTTCGTGATAACTGCATACCACTATCTGCATTGCTTTGAGAAGATTCTCCTGATCTCAATCTGCCTGTCCATGGCGAAGAATGTGAACCACTGCTAGAGGACGCTCCAGGTCCACTAATATTTTGTGACTGCTGCTGTGAATTCTGTGTAGCATTACCATTTTGTGCATCTTCATCATCAATCACATTTACTGGTTTATACCAGCTACTCATCTCATAAAAAACAACATCTCTGCTCACTGTAAACTTACGAGTAGAAGGGTTATAGCATCTATACCCTTTTTGCTGCAGAGAGTAACCAATAAAGATGCACTTCTCAGCTTTTGGATCCAACTTGGATCTTAGCTCATCTGGCACATGTACATAGGCAATACAACCAAAAATTTTCAAATGAGAAATATCTGGTTTCCTACTAGTATACCTCTCCTCTGGAGTCATTCCATGTATTGCTGCAGTGGGAGTCCTGTTCATTATGTAGACTGCTGTAGCAACTGCTTCAGCCCAATAAAAATCTGGCAGATCTTTTTCATTAAGCATGGCACGAGATACCTCTCCAATATGCCTGTTTTTTCTTTCTGCAATTCCATTTTGCTGTGGGGTATGACTGCATGAATATTGCTGCTTTATGCCATGCTCCTGCAGGAACCTTGCAAACTCATTTGAGAGGTACTCTCCCCCTCCATCTGACCTTAGGCATTTTATCTGCAAGCTTGTTTCTTTTTCAACCATAGCTTTAAGAGTTTTGAAATGCCCAAAAACTTCACTTTTCTTTTTCATAAAATACACCCAAACTTTTCTGCTATAGTCATCAATAAAACTGACAAAATAATGACAGCCTCCAAGAGATGCAGCTTTAGTTGTCCACACATCAGAGTGAATTAATTCCAATGGCTTCTCACTCTCTTGAACATGTCTAGGAAATGGTTTCCTTGCATGTTTTCCAAACTGACAGGCTTCACATACCTTATGCATTTCTGCAACCTTGAATTTGGGCAATCCTGCAACAATATTTTGGGCCTGCATTGATTTAAGTCGCTGTACATTAACATGACCAATGCGTTTATGCCAGATATCAATATCTGCAACTACACCGGTCCCATGTGCAAACATTGCTGCACTCAATTCAGACATGTCTGCATCCAATGTAAACATTCTGCCCTTCTTCTTTCCTTTTGCTATCAAGCGACCTTTATTTTTCATATCCTCAACAAAGCATCCATGAGGATTAAATCTGACCTGCAAGCCCTGTTCAACCATTTGACCAACTGAAACCAGATTCTTGGTGATATTCGGGACATGAAATACATCGGACAGGTATTTCTTTTTCCCACCCTGCATAGACAAGGGAATTTTTCCAATCTGCACAATAGGATGTGCAGTATCATCACCAGTCTCCACAAATCCTGGTTTTTCCATTTTCCTTGCATCCTCCATCCATTCTGCATGACCTGTCATGTGGTTTGATGCACCTGAGTCAACATACCATACATCATTGCTTTCTTCTGCACTTGTCATAGAATTGTTCATGTGCTGTACCATGAACAAATGCTCATTTCTGTCATCACCCTGTCTACTAGAAGATGCATAATTCCCTTGTTGCAGTTTTCCATTCATGATGTCATTCTGCTTTTTATAGCAGTCTTTAGCCATATGACCCATTTTACCACAGTAGTAGCATTCAACATTACTGTTTGCATTTTGGCCTCTTTGCCATCCACCACGACCTCTTTGGCTCCCCCTGCCTCTAGAGTTACCACGTCCTTCTCCATAGGACTGGTTTTCTTGAGTTTGCTGCATATTCTGATTTCTGCCACGGCCTCCAAACCGGCCTCCTCTACCTCTGCCTCTACCTCTTCCAGCATTTGAGTAGAAGACAGCTTCTTTTGAAGTTCCTCCTGAAGAAGATGCACCACCATTTCTCTGTTCCTCAGAAATTAGAAGAGCAATCAACTCCTCAAAATCAGGAAATCTTTCACGAACTGAAATGGATGTCCGAAACTGTGCATAATCCTTTCCTAGACCATTCAAGGTCACGGAAACTAAATCATCATCTTCCACTGGCGACCCAATGGAAGCAAGTGCATCTGCAATCTTCTTCACCTTCATGTGGTAGTCGTTGATGCTCATACTTTCTCTTTGCACATTATGCAACTCTTGCTTGAGCTGCATTTTCCTGGCTTGCGTATTTGTGCTATACATTTTTGACAAAGTATCCCATGCCTCCTTTGGCGTACTTGCATCCTGAATATGCACAATCATAGAGTCTGAAATACTGATAGACAGCCAATACATAACTTTCCTGGCTCTCTCATGCCATGTTTTAAATGCCTGCATTTGTTGTTGATTGGGAACATCAGGAAGAACTGGTTCTTCTTCATTTCCTGCAACAAATTCCCAATATCCTTTTCCCATAAGGAAATTCGTCATTCTAAACTTCCATGCCTGGAAGTTGTTCTTGTCAAGCTTTTCAGTGACAATCTGTGAAAGAGAATCAGACGCCATTACAGAATACTGCAAGAAATTCTGTCACTGCAAAAAACACAGCTTCACCCTCACAAGGGCAAATCTGCAAAACTGGCGAAAGTGGTATTTGACCACACAGTCACTTCCTAGTGACGATTTTGCATAAACAGGAACCAAGGATGATTCTGAAACTCCCAATGTCTCCGCGCACAAGCATACGATGCAATTTCTACAGTAACTTTTCACCGACCTGTAGAACAGTGGTCGCACAGCATAAAACTGAGCCTTTTCTTAAGTGCGTGCAGAAAACTTCCGTCTGCAAAACAGGCCCCGAAATGGCCTCAAATCAAAAAAACAAGGTCGCCGAGGGCTAAAGCCCTCGCCCGCAGCATATACTGTCCTCTTGCTTCACCGCGAAGGGCGTCTCAACCTGAGACAATGCACTCCTGCAATTTCCGGCTGTGCTACCTGCAGAGATCTGCTCCCAAAACAGGAAATGAAAGCAACACTGCTCCTCTTACCAGACCACCGCGAGCTTGGCTTGCTTTCTTGAGCTCCTTACCACGAACAAGGCTCTGATACCATGTCAAGATTGTGGGAGAGAAGGAAGGAGTCTCGCTTGAAGCTTTCTTGCTTGCACAATGGGGGAAGACACACAAGGGTGGAGGCTGAAAACAGTTTTCCTCTTCTTAGTTGTGTAAGCCAAAAGAACTCAAGTACAAAGAAATAGAAGAACCCTCTATATGGGTCTCAAACCAAACTCAACTAACTAAGGTGGCATACTAACTGAGCCACGAACTAGAATAGATAAGGATAGCTATCATGTAGCTATTATTCATGGGCGGTGTACCAACCGCATCTGCAACCGACACGTCGGTGACATAAATACACAACGGTCACCCTGGCGTATCACGAGTGGAGCTCGATATCTCAACAGCTTTATAGACCTCTCGAGATAGCTTCTATTCGAGAATGCCATCAACCATTTGGCAATGCGACAACTCATAATGAGAGTCGTATCTAAGATATCCTAAGTGGTAATCCTAGAGACGCTCAGTGCTTGAAGGCTCCCATGTAGTAGCCAAAGCTTAAAAGTGATGGAACTTTCAGTTCTCAGCTAGTAGCGAGGCAAGAAAGTGCATCATGTGATATAGGCCACTAGGTTGTGCCTTGCCACGAGCAATGACTAAACCAGTCTTGTCATCGACAACTTTGACTGTGGTCGATGTAAAGAAGGCTGCTCACCCCAATTGGCAAAGTTGTTGAACAAACAATAAGCTCACCCCAAGTTGGGGGACATGATATATGTCTAGCGTAGCGTAATCTTGGCCCTCATCAGTGGCAAAATTGATGCGACCACAAGCTTGGTTCTTGATTGAGGAGTTGTTCCCTACTCTGACTCTCCTAGCTATCAGATGTGTGGTGAGAAAAATGTCATCTATAGGGGTCATGTGATGAGTAGCTCCACTGTCCACAATCCAAGTAGGAGCAGAAGTACTCGACTGTGACAAGTGGGTCTTTGCGTCTGTCTTCCCAAAAAACAGCTCACAAATGTGGATGAGACTTGTATTTAATGCCTCTAAGGAGATGATGTGGGCCTCTGTAGACCAATCGGACAAGCTCTCTGGAGTTGAGAACATTGTTGACTGTGATGGCTGACTAGTGGTAGCGTGAGTCTGAGCTTTCCATTGTCCCTGAGATTGGTTGCCACCACCTTGCTTCCCCTGCGGGGGGTTACCTTGCTAGGATGTGAGGGTCTTAGACTTGGGGTTTTGGCTGTGTGCCTTCTACCTTTGATTGACACTCGTTGTCAAACTGGCTAGCTTTTTGACAATGTTGACAATACCTATTCTTCTTAAGTACATTATGCCACCTTGGTTTGAGAGAGGATTGATTGTTGCCTTAGGTCTTACTAGATGAGGTTAGAGTGCAATTTTGAGATTTCTTACCCATCCCTTGCTGCCCGTTCTGGGAAGTGGCAACAAGAGCCCTTGCTATAGGAGATGACCCATGAAATTGATTAAATAGCCTAGCGTAACGCAAGAACTAACACTTAAATTCATAGTGTGGGCATAGAGGGTTATGAGATGACTTGCTGCACAAAGTTAAAATATTTCCTTGGTAGCTTTTGTAGGAACAACGTGACTTGGTCATCAGGGGACTTTAGGAGCCCCGTCGTAGAGAAGTCAGCGAGGAGTCATGGATACTTAAACAACTTGACCTTAAGGTTATCATTATCATCGATGGTGAAAATTTGAAGCTCATGGTCAAGATTAATTTGATAGGTCAATCAAGCCGCATTGCGGTCAATCAAGTGTGCCCAATGCTTTGACACTAAGTCAATATGTTGAAGCTGAAAATGAAATTCAGGTAGTAAACCTTGCATCAGCTCAGCTATAGCGGAGGCATCATGAGCCTTCCATAAGCGGATGACCTCATATGGAACAAGTGTGGGATTGAGTTGGGGTTTTAACCTCTGCATAAGACTCCATAGGTTTTGGGAGTCTAAGACATGCCTCATCAAATTAGACCAACTGGTGTAGTTAGACCTGTTAAAACGAGTCTTGCCATTGATGAATTTTTGGCCGATGATGAAGAGCTAGAACCATGAGGTATCGGTGGAGGTGGTGGTGGATAAGATGGAGGAGGATAAGGAGGGGGATAAGAAGTAGGGTAGGCAGAAATAGGCTGTTGATATCCAATGAGTGCCGATTGCTACGGAGGCACTAGAACAAAAGTGTTTCCATAAGATGCCAAAGGTAAAGGTGGAGGCATTGGGCCATGGTAGCTGTATCTAAGAGTTGGTTGGGGTACAACAAAATGATGAATGTGTCCACTAAGTAAAACTATAGAGGCAAACTGTGCTACCAAATGATCCACATTCCAAGAATGCCATGGAAGGGGAAACTCCAAAGTGTGTGTATGGGAGGATGAGCTCCCATCCAGGGACACCACCCGAATAAGAGAAAGAAGTCCTAAAGGATGTGCCTAATAGAGGACCCCCCAGTGTGATGTGTGGTGGAAACATAGGTGTACTTAATAGAGGTTGAAAGGAATGTGCAGCGGACGATGAGGGAGGGATGGGTGGGAGCCCAAATGGATTTATGATGGGTGAAGATGCGGGAAACATCATTGGTTTCTTTTGTCCATTAAATGCAAAAAAATGAGATGTACCTACTCCAGTATGACCATGAGAAAGAAAATCCTTTGAAGGAAAAGGAAGGGAAGGGATACCTACAAGTTCTTGCTTCTTTTGCTTACCTTGTCTGGAGTTTTTCAAAGAAATATCTATCTTCCTCATTACTTCCAAACCAAAAAATCTTATGTATTACCCCTTCTTCAAGAGGATCTCCCACCCCATGAGGATTAGAAGAATCAAATTGCATAGAATTAGAAACAAGATTATTCATACCTAGCATTGGAGAAAGGAAGTAAGATGGAAGTGGTGTGTAATTTGTGCCAGGTTCCACTTGAGGATGGCCAGTCTGTAGTAGAGATTTCATTGTACTTGCATGGTCAATAGTTTTGTGCACCGAATCTAAAGGAGGAAACATAGGCTTGCCTTCTATCTACTGTTGAGCCCTATGCATAAGGATGAGATTGTACTCATCGACTGAAATCTTGTACGGTCAATGGACTCCATGGTAGTCCTATGTCTCTTTACCCATGCTTGATCTTGCAAGGGCAAGCTTGGAGGTCCACTCCTACTTGTTTCTTGACATACTTGGCTATGGAGTCTGGAGTGGTGTGTCGGTGCTCGAAGTCATTTGAATCTTTTGTTGTTCTTGCTTTTGCGGATGAGCTCTCCGATCAAGTCCAAGGTTTCTCAAGGAGAACTTAGCTTTGATACCATGTGAAGTGAGGCTCTAAACACAAAAAACAGAATACCAATCGTACGAAAAAGCACAAATTGATAACATAGAACATAGTTAGGACTAGGGTAACTTAGAGACAATAATGAAATGAATGATTGCTGAATATACAATGCTCATGCAGCAAACACACTATGCAGAGAGTGAATATTGTACCACAAACTCTTGTATCTCGAGGATTAGGATAGGAGTAATGAGTTGGAGAGTGTCGCACTCTGAACGGATCTTGAAGCATAGCGAGGCAGCCTCCGGATGTCGAACACCAGCAAATGCAGCAGCAGGTGTGCTGGATCTGATGTAGACGCTAGTGTGCAGTAGCGAACACAAGCTGAGGAGAGAAAAAACAGCAAAACACAGTGTGTGCAGGCTGGGCGACAGTTGGCTGAGGTGAGAAATTGCCAAACGCAGCAGGGCGATAGCTGGAGGAGAGAGAAAACTGTCCATACAGCAGCAAAACAACAGTTGCCAGCAAGGATGATGATGTGGAAGGTTGACGTCAGCAGTAGTCGCCTGGCTATAATCAGCTTTGATTAGTGTGGAAAAGGTGGAAAGCAAGCACCTTACTGATGTAGACAGCAATGGCCAGCTTGGACTGCAATGTCCTCCGCATCCAAGGGGGTGGGCTGCAAGCTGAGAGACCTGAAAATTGCAAAAACAAGGTAAATAGAGTGGATGGTAGGCTGTCTATTTATAGAAATATTGGGAATATCCACTTAACTCTCTTGATTCATGTCCCATTTTAGGGTTTTAACTAAAATAGGCCTAAAATATGCATAAAATAAGCTGTTTTGGGGTTGTTTAAGTGGCTAAGTGCATTTCTTAGCTCAATCGCAGATGGGGTGAATGAGAAGTACCCAAAGAGGAAGAGTGAGATGCATATCTAGCTGGAAGCCTATGAAACAAATGGCTTCCAAGGTCACCTCAAGGAAGGTAAGAACTGGGCCTTGGGAGGAGAAGACTTCATGTTGGTTGAGAGTATGAAGCCTTGTCAAGGAAGGACAACCAAGGTAAGGACAGCTAAACGATGCAAGGATTAGGGACAACTTGATAAAAAAAGTTAGAAGCAACAAATACCACATAAGACATAAAATTACTCATGCATTATCAGAAAACCATCTCTAAGCATGAAGTACTGATGGCTTTGGCCATTGCAAAGTTGATCATATACATTTGCAAAATCCGCATTAGTAGCATACTAATCTTTCATGGCATCCAATTGAGGGTGATATACCATAATGACAACTGGAATCTGAGGCTTACATGACAATGAATCAACCACCAAATTCTTTTTCCCATCTATGTGCACCCTTTGAAAGTGAAACATAGATAAGAAGTTGGCCCATCTCATGTGCTTCTTAGACAACTTAGTTGGAGTCAAAAAATAGTGCAATGTTTGATGGTTTGTTTTGCATTGTGAAATCAGCCCTTAAGAGATGGTGTTTTCATAACGAAAGTGCATGACTTACAACAAGCAACTCTTTCTCATAAACGTGCAAATTCTTGTTTGCACCATGGAGAACTCTCATATACCACAACTGAGCCACCTTGCATTAAAACAGCTCCTATGTTCTACTGTTGAGGAGGCTCTAGCATAGGATGTTTGGTGCCATCTATGGAGGATGAGCTCGATTCTATTGAGCATCATGAGACTTGGGCATTAGTTCTATGTCCAACCAAGTGGAAGGTGATTGGTGTGAAGTGGATCTAGAGCAAATACTTGGGTGATTGCACCTTGAACAAGCTCAAGGTGAGGCTTTTGGCCAAGGGATTTGCATAGAGGGCAAGATTAGATTATTCAAAGACTTTCACTCGGACAGCTCATATGTCTACCATTCAGGCTGTTTTGGCTCTTGTTGCCCATCGTCATTGGCCCCTTTACTAGATGGACATGAAGTCTACCTTCTTGAACGACATTCTTCAGGGGGAGATTTATGTAGATTAGCCTCTAGGTTTTAGTATGCCTAGAAAGGAGGATCATATCTATTGCTTGTGGAAGGCTCTTTATGGCTCGAAGCAAGCTCCAAGGCTTGTTACCAAGATATTGATGAGTTCTTTCTTCAGAGTAGCTTTTGCGACGGTCAAACCACAACCCCAACTTCTACCATCAATTGGATGGTCTAGAGTGCGTCTTAGTCATCTCCTATGTGGATGACTTTATTTTGATGGGTAGCCACACAGAGCAGATGAACCATATGCGGCACATTTGCGCTAAGGGTTTAATAGATCGAATGGGATATCCTTTGAGCCCATGGACCTTGAGTCCAAGCTTTCTATTGGAGATGATTCCCTATTTGATGCTATCCATGAGAAGTTTTGAGCTAAAACATGCTTTACAGTTGATTAGCATGTTTAAACAGTCCCTAAACACGTTTAATTAATGAAAAACACAAATCTAGTGTGTGGTTCGAGAGAGTTTTAGTGGTCCCCCAAAACCCTAATTTTTGGGGCACCCTTCAACATCTATAAATAGACAAGCTGCCCACCATTCAACCTCATCCTTTTGTGTAGGTTTCTCACTCTACTATGTAGATTTTAGCCATTAGATACCTACTATCTACTATCCAGCCATCACCGATTGTAACCCATCACTATCCAGTCCTAGGCGGCCTGTTTTCAGCCATCGCCGTGCTATTTGGATGTCTCCATTTGCTATGTTATCATAGCACTTGATAAGCCAACGTTTTCAGCGTTTGGTGCTAGGACTATTGCCACCTCTCCCATTGGGCGACTGTTACAGTACCTGGGTTTTTGCTGTCCAACAAGCTGTCTACATTAGCAAACACCTCTCCTATTGTTGCCTGACAATTTTTTGCTTCGGGTGATTAGTTTTCAGCCTTCCTCTGGTGGTACACTACTGTATTTACTAGATTTTAGTCTCTGACTGTTGTGTTTTGGCGACCAGCTCGTTGCCCTTCATTATTCAGCACTCTCTCATCTTAGACTAGTGGTTACTGCACTTGGGATCCATCTCCAGTGGATGTCCCTCTTTGACACTGCATTGCTTTGCCCTTGGGCATTCTATACACTCTTACATTCATTTACAGCATTCATTCACTTCAGATTTTCTTCTCTCTGTGTTTGTCTTTGTGTTTGAGTTTTGAGTTTTTGCGTTTTGCATTTTGCGTTTAGGGTTTGAGTTTTGCTTGTCTTTGTTTGAGTCTTTGTGTTTTAGTCTTGGTTGTACATGCATTGTTTTCTCAGTGCAATCCCTAGCATATCTTCACAAGAAGTGCATTGTTGGTTCCCTTATTTGGCTCATTTTTACGAGGTTGGATATCTCTTATGTGGTGGCTTTATTGTGTTTTTCTATGCAGACTTATTGTAGGGTCACTAAAGAGCTACTCTACATGTTTTGCACTATTTACAGGGGGTCAATTTTACAGGATCATGCATGGAGAGGGAGCCACTTTTGAAGGTTGGAGTGATTGATTAGGCTGGAGATGTTGACTCTCGATATTCTAATACAGGATTTGCTCTCCCCCTTGGATTGGGAGCTATCACTTGGGGAGCAAGAAGCAGCCTACTGTGGCCCTATTATCAATGGAGGCAGAATATTGTGCACTCTGCTCACCACAGAGGAGATGGTATGGCTCCATTGCATGTTGGTGGAGATTGGTTTTCCACAGACAGGCCCTATATTGCTACAAGCCAACAACTAGAGAGCTCTTGAACTTGGTGTTTCATGCCCACATGGAACTCATTGAGGTCTAGTACCATCATGTGCGAGAATGGATAGGGAGTCCAAGCCGGTGGGACAAGGCATTGGATATTCATGAAGCTTTTGTCTCAAGCTTCTATGTTGCAGCAAATGAGATTGTTAGGCCTTTAGTCACTCCCAAGAATCTGAGAGGGGGTGTTAGAACTGCATATCTTTTATGCTGGCCATCTCTTGGTTGTGGGTACCTACAACTATCATGTGCGGGAATGGATAGGGAGTCCATGCTAGCGGTGTTTTACTGTCACATGGAGGACAATGCATCGGACCTATTCACGAAGCCTTTGTCTCAAGCTTGCTCCATCACACAAGATTGTTAGGCCTTCAGCCACTCCCCATGATCTGAGAGGGGGTGCTAGCATTACCTGTCTTTTATGCTGGTCATCTCTTGGTTGGGAGCTTTGGCAGTCTGATGAAGACATTGGAGCTTTGACAGCCCTTCCATTTCATTTTGCTGCCTGTCATTTCTGTTTGAGTGTCTGCACTGTGTACAATGATCTGTTTCAGTGCATTTCAGTCTTGGCCTTCCAGGCTGCATTCACACTGGTGCTGCAGCATTTATGTTGGGCTGGCAGTTTCTCACAGGTCGGCTACATTAAGTCCAGCTGCCTGAATTAGGTTGGCTGTATGAAGTGCAGTTGCCTGGATCAGGTTGGCCAGTTTTGGGGTGGATCTGCTGTAAATAGCAGCCCCCCTAGTTGCTGTTCTCCATTCAATCTTCTGCCAGCACTCTCTCTCTCTGTTCAGCCTGCATCATTCTCCTCCATCAGCCCGATCTGGTGCGCTCACTGATGTATATCAGCCGTGAGCAGGGACCGATCAGTCTAGCCTTGCATTCAACATTCATTTTCAGATTAGTTCAGTCCATTCCTTCTATTCTCTGTGTTCTTTTCAGTTTCTCTCTTCCCTTCTCTGTCAGTGTTCGTGCGTATCTTCCATTGTGTACCCTCACACCCACACCACCCGCTTCCCCAGTTCCCTGCTTCCTTGCATCTCCCCTCTCTTTCCCTTCCCCCTTTCTTTCTTTTTCTCCCTTATAATCTGTGTTTGTGGGTTTGATTACCTATCGCCAAGATTGATTAAAAATTCATAACTATTGAAAATAATTAGTAAATGTTTGCATGTTGATTCTTTAGTTGGCTGATAGAAGTTATGCTGCTCCTTTCATGTGGGATCTGGATGTGATATTGCTATGAACTGAGTGGGTGAAAGGCATGCATAATAATCTGAATGTTAGACTTCTTCTTCTGCAGGGCTACACTCGAAGATGAACCAGCATTCAGAAGAGGAAAAGAGAGATTTTTATGTTCCTTTCTCTGCACCTTTCTCAATGCAGCAATCTGAGAGGCTTATGTCGAAGGATTGGATTTCTGATATTGGCATGCAAAGGAAAATCTTCTGCAATAGATCATTGAACATGAGAAGCATTGTAGCAGTGGGTTTTGATATGGACTACACTCTTGCACAATATCGGCCTGATACATTTGAGTCTCTTGCATATTATCAAACTGTCAAGAAACTCGTTTTTGATCTTGGATACCCTCATGAGGTCTTTTTCTAGCTCTACTTTCTAGAGTTAGTTGGCTGGTTGTATACACATTTTGTTTCCAGAAAAAGTAGTTTTTACTTTTTGATCTGCCATTTGCCAAAACCAACTGGTTCTTATAATGTTGTGATAAAGCGACCTTGGTCCTTAGATAAGGATTGTTTGTGTATCCCTCACTTTTAGAGGGTAATGAATATCATGGTTTTGTTATCTTGCTATTGGTTGTCATCACAAAGGGCAGACTTGGATTATTCAGAGACATTTGCAGCTACAGCCTATATATCTACTATTTGGGCTATCTTGGCTCTTGCAGCTCATCACGGATGGCCGGTTTACTAGATGGATGTGGAGTATGCCTTCTTGAATGGCATTTAGAGGAGGAGATTTAGGTTGCTGAGCCTCCTGGTTTTCTTGTGCAAGGGAAGGAGGATTATGTTTATAGATTGCAAAAGGCCCTCTATGGCTTGAAGCAAGCTCCTAGGGCTTGGTATGAGCGGATTGATCGATTCTTTCTACAGAGTGACTTCTATTGCTTAGATCATGACCTCAATCTTTATTACAAGGTTGAGAGTGACAGGTGTGCTTTGGCTATCTTGTATGTGAATGGCTTGCTTATCACAAGGAGCATAGTTGCTTGGAGTTTTGGAAACTAAGAAATAGAAATGCACTTCGGAGCTGCAAAATGAAGTTTTGGCTCAAGCTTGAAATAACAAAATGGGAAAATGGATTTTATGTCTATTTCTAGGGATATTTTAATTACGCCAAAATACTTGAATTCCTTAAGAATATAGAGTATACATGTAGCATTAGAAGAGTTGATGAGTATACACGATTCTACCAAAGTTTGCAAAATCAAAATCCATGAGTTTCAGAGACTTTCAACATTAGGATTCAAAACTCAATATAAAAGTTTGCAATAGGCCATGACTAATGATGTCAACAATGAATAGTCATACACTTATATTATCATTTATGTCATATAGACTCAAAAGGGAGAGTACTCATTTAATAATGACACAAAAAATAAATACATGCAACATCATCCAAATGCCAATGATCCGTGCACATGATCAATCAGTCTACAAAGTATAGTGTAGAATGTAGTGCCAAAATGATCACAATCTCAATTCTCAGATCTATCTAGTATGAATAATGATATATCTACTATCATTTATGATTTAAAGAGTCCATGTATCATTCAAATTTGAGGAAAAACAATTGTAAATTCGAGGGAAAATAGCTACAAATAGTGTGGACAAGAAAGGAAAACGATTAGGCAGTTGAAGGATGAGGGATTTAGGGTTTAGGGCTGTAAATAGCAGGAGATCTACAAGGGGGGAAGCGAACAATAGTGGCAGCTAAGGAGAGTGAGCAGTATTAAAAGAGGGTGGAGAGTAGAGGAAAACATGTAAAAATTGCACGCAAGGAGGTAGAATGATCAAAACAACCCGAAATTCGGGTTTTTCCCCTACCTGTCTTGAAATGCGCATCTTGAAACACATTTCGGATAGGAAATATTTTGGATTATTTTTGTTTTTGTTTTTGTTTTGGGCAACTAGGATAGGGAGTGACTCTTTCTCTGGTGGATTGGGCTTGAGAGATTTAGTGACAGGTTTTTGACATGACAAACCTTGGACTCTAGTTCTTGCTCGGTCTTGAGATTTTTCAGATGACACACAACATTTTTATTTCCCAACACAAGTATATCTTCGAGTTGCTTTCGGAGTTTAGTATGACTGAGTGTAAGCCTTTTTTATGCCCCATGGACCTTGAGTTCAAGTTGGTCACTATCGAAGATCCCCTACCAGATGCTACTTAGTATAGGTGCCTTACTGGCTCTTTGATTTGACTTATCCATACTTGGTTGGTAGCATTGCTGTTTTCTTTCATGAAGACACCTTCTTAGGCTTATTGGAGAGCTGTTGTGCACATGTGCTGCTATCTAGAAGAGACTTGATCCTATGGGATCATGTATGGAGAGGGGGCTACTCTTGCTAGACAGAGTGACTCAGATTGGGTAGGAGACATGGAGTCTAGACGCTCCACTATATGTTTTGCTTTCTCCTTTGGATCGGGAGCTACCTCACGGAGCAATAAAAAGCAGCCTACCATGGCTTTATCTTCTTTGAAGGTAGAGTGCCGTTAGTGGTGGCCTATTGTCCCATGGAGGACAATGGAGGGGACCTCTTTATCAAGCCATTATCTCAAGCTTTTGTGTTTCATCACATGAGGTCTTGACTCTTCTTAGGATTTGAGAAGGGGTGTTACTTTGAATTTTGTCAGTTTGCCACCTCTTGGTTGTGAGCTCCATTAGAGCTTGATAGAGACATAGGAGCTTTGTTTCAGTCCATTCTGTTTTTGTGCATCTCTTTCTAAGTATGTTTATGGTGTGTTCACACTGGTTCCAACCATGTTACATTTCTTTTTTAGTGGCCAGAGTTAGGGGTGGCTGCATATTATTTTGCATCAGCTATTTTTCACATTTATGACAGCTGGTTGGCTAGTATTTTACTAGCCAACTATAGTAGATTTATCATTTGTTGCAGGTTGAGCATAGTCTAATCTTCAGCCCTCCTCCATCTCTGGTGCTGCCATTTGTCATCAGCCTGATTTGGTGCCCTCATTGACACCTTAAGTTGCGTGTAGGAATTGATCGGGTTGTGCCATTGTAGTATAGATTTATCACTTCATTCTCTTCTCTTTCATTGTCTCTTTCTTTTCTTTTCTCTACATATGCGTGATTCTCTTCCATCATGCACTCTCACAAATTGCTGCTGTAAATTAGGGCTTTAGTAGTAAAAATCATTGTTGTTCAGCCTCTTCTCTAGCTCATGCACTTGAGTATGCTCTCTACTCCCTCTCCTAGCCTCTAGCCAGCCTTTCCTCAGCTGCATGGGCTGTTGGGTATGGGAGTTGTGTGTGATTAGTAGGCTATGGTGGATGGAACTCCAGGAGAGAGAGAGAGAGAGAGAGAGAGAGAGAGAGAGAGAGAGAGAGAGAGAGAGAACTCTTGCATGTACCCAAACTGAAAGATAGATTGATAATGATAGATGTGATATGTGGGATGCAAGTACAAGTGATAGGGCCTGAATATATAGGCTAACATGCGTAACTCACCCTTTGACCTTTATTTAATGCTAAGTTGTGTAAAAGTGTTCACATCTAAAGACTCACTGTTACACACAATAATATGCGTTCACACATGAGGATAATAAATCTAACAAACTCACTTTCGAGCCACGGGTGACTAAACCTGTGACATGAACTATATGAAGAAGGAAAAGGGAAGGTTGTCATTGAAGAGGTAGTGCCTAATCCCATACAATGATTCTAGAAAAGTGAGAGAGATGCAATGTGAGGATGGGCATGACATGGTCTATCGAGAAGCTCAAGAACCCAAAGTAAGACATGGTTCTGAGGTGTGTGTGTATGGCTCAGAGGTTGATTAAAAGCCAACGTGGCTTAGAGGCACTAGGCACATGACTAGAGGTCAAATACATGGATATAGCTTTCAGGATCAACTTAGAGGTCATGTGGGAAGTAGTTCCCCCCCTGGGAAATATAGCTCCTAATAGAATCTTAAAGGAAAAGTACAAATCGTTTTGGATAAAAATCCAGGTAGTGTCCTACACAGTAAATGGATGTGTTTGGAAAGGTCTTAGCGTATGCATTGGAATAGTCATTGTCTAATTTCATAACACATTATTGATTGATTTATTTAGTTATTTATTATCTTATTCAAAACGCATACTAATAGGGTTCATTATTGCCAAGGGACAATGATTGAGTGGATACATTAATGGCCTTGTTGAAGTATTAGTAGTAGTAAATTGGGTGTATTGCTTGTCTTTCTTCTTGTAGCATTGGTCAACAGTGTGGCCAATATACTTGCATTATGGACACTTGGGTGGTTGTTTCTTGGTGTAGAAGGTTGCTGGTGTTGTGTTAGCATCTTTGCTATGCCTTTTGTCATCCCAAAGAGTGGCAACCATCTTCTTGTATTTCATTTCATAAGCCACCTTGATAGCAATCACAGTTTTATGGAATTGTGCTTCTCTCATCAAGATATTAAGAAGTACAACCTTTATATCGTCATCATCTAGATGACTATTGAGAGTGGTTAATTGTTGATAAAGGAGACTTAAATGATTGAGATGCTGCTTAAGAGTCTCCTTATGATTGTAGGAGACACTAAACAATTGTATCTTCAAAAATACATTGGAATTATTAATATCTCCCCAAATGTGACTTGAAGGCCATCCCATACCTCTTTTGCTATCTTTGTGAGATCAAGGTGATGAAGAAGGTTGTTAGAAAGATTGAGCATGATGATGATGAGGGCACTCTCATTCTTCTTGAGCCATTTTTGATGAAGTTGTGGGTTGCCTCGAACGTGCTCTAGCTCGTTAGTGGATACGATCCTCCATACACCTTGTCGCATAAGTATGAGCTGAATCTTTGTCTTCTAGATAGAGAACTCGACACTCGAGAATCTTTCAATTGTGATGCCATATCTTGACATTTCAATGTTAGATGCCAAGAAAGGAGGCTTAGTTTTGAAAAGCCCCAAATTTTATGAAGGAAAATTTAAGAATTTTGAACATAGTTGAAAACCCCCGAATTTTGGTTAAGAAATTTGAGAAATTTCAATAGAAACAGAAATGCCCTTTGTCCAAGGCTCTTGACATTATATGCATGTGCATTGGCTCTACATCGACCCGAAAGCCGCATAGCCTTGTGTCAATCTATCCTTTGTTGCCTCCTCAAAGTGAATCTTGGCCTTGAAATGTAATCTCCAAGTAAACATGCCTTTGGACCACCTCCACTATCTCCTCTCCATATGTGAAATTGGGTACTCATCCGTCGAATCCACTAGGAGAAAGTGTTAAACACCATAACATTGGTTTCCCCAAGATTCATTGTGAGATCCCTATCTTGACAATTCTGTAGTGCATCTAGGTGGTGTTGCAGTCCCTTTGGTGTGTTGGAGATGAGGATAATGTCATCAACATACAATACTATGGGTATCAAATCGCGCGCCACCACTGTTTCACCCCAATGGTGTTGGTGATCTCCTTCGATAGCCCTCTCGGTGCTTGTACTTGTCCTGTAACAGATGCGTATAGTGCTAGTATCCCCCATCTCATCTCCATTGGGACCTCTAGCTCTTGCAGTCTTTGCATGTGCCTAGCATATGGTACTGTGTCAAAGGCCTCATGAAAATCCACAAAGCAGCATTATGCTCCAGTCTCCCTAATACCTTGCTCTTCTCGATGATGGCTCGAAGTATAGGGATATGATCAAGAGTAGAGTAGCACCTCCTAAACCTTGTATGTCCACATGCTTGATGGTGGTGCTTCTCTGCCCATTTTCTCAGCTCATGCTCTAGTATCAATCCATAAAGTTTGGCTAGCATGTGGCGAATCATGACTACCCTATAGTTTGTAGCAACCATGGGGTCTCTTGCTTTCAGGATTGGTACCATAGTATTAGCTGACCAACTAGCAAGGTCCCTTCACACACACACACACACACACACACATAGAGGATGTGTGAGGCTCAGTGCTGAGCCATGTTCTGTGTATTTACCCTGTACCTTGCCTCGCCAATTGCCAACCTTTTTCTTCTGCAGACCTACATGCTTGTTGTTGTTGTTGGGTTTCATTCACGCCTACGCTCACAGAGGAGTGTTGGTGATCTCAGTAGGATACTAGGACACTTTTTACTCTCAGTACGAGAGGTTTTTTTCCCCGGATTTATTCTCTTTATTTTATGTGCCTATGTTACACATTTTCGGGCACTTATCATGTTGCACACACTTTGTGTGTGAACACCCTCTTACAACCCTAAGGTTTAAGGGTTGTACCTTGTACTTTCATTTTACACTTTCAACCTATTGGGTGTTGTGCTTCCACTCTCCACACTGTCTATTCCACTCTCAATTGAGCTTCGATCCACTCCAACTCCCCTTTTTTATGATTTCCAGGTTGGTCCTGCAAGCACATTGCTCTTTTGCTCCTTTTTTGGCATTGTTTATTATGACAAATCAGGGAGGTGATGTATTTACCTATGTATCCAAGGAGGACAGGTTGGATGGTAACAATTATTCAGTCTTGTCCTTCATGATGAATAATGTGCTAATTGTGAAGAATCTTTGGGACTATGTCAGTGGTGAAGAAGTCAAACCCGGCGTTGTGGCTCCAGCTACTCCTCCTCTAGGAGGACGTGGACAACGAGCAACTCAGCTTGTTCAGCGTGCTCCACTTCAGCCACTTTCCAAAGATTAGTAGCACAAAAGGCATGGGATACACGAGATGCACAGGCTTTGTCGTTGATTGCATTGACAGTTCAGCGATCTATTATCCCTCACATTTTGTTTGCAGCTTCTTCACGAGAAGCATGATTGACCTTGAAGCAGATGTTTGCTAGTAAGAATGAGACCTGCATCTCTTTCTTGAAGAAAGAGCTTGAGACACTGAAGATAGATGAGGGTGATTCTATGCAGGATCACCTAAATAAAATTCAGGACTTGCGTGAGCAGCTTATGAATGTTGATGAGTATTAGTCAGATGCACAGATGGTATCTACTACATTGAACTCATTGCCGCCCTCGTACTTGGCCTTTCATGTGGCCTTGAATCTGACTATGAGGATTGCCCCACAGCCACTTACTTTTCTTCAGCTGGTTAGTTTGCTCTTAGAGGAGTAGACAAGAAGAAACAATGGTGTGGATGTTATAGCCTCTTAGCCGGCTTTTATGGCACGACAGAAGGGCAAGGGCAGCCAAGCAAAGAATGCTCTGCAGAGCTCTGGGACTTTAGGCACTTCATAGGGCAGTAAGAAACAAGGGGCACGCCAGCCAAGAAGAATAGATGCCATTATTGCAAGAAGCCAAGCCACTACATCACTGAGTGTAGAAAGCGCATAGCCAAGGAGAAGAAAAAGGAGTCATGGATGTCTGTTTTTGATGCTCCTTCCATTGGTACTGAGTTAGGGTTCTTTATTGTAGACAGGGACGATTGTTCTTATACATGCAATTATGACTCTTCTTGGGTTGATAGAGCATTTAGCTCTATTGAGGATGCAAGCACATGGTTTTTTGACTGTGGTGCTTCTAGGCACATCACATCTCGCAGAGATTTGTTTGCTTCTATTGGTGCAGCCTTAGTTGGAAAGTCTATACAGTGTGCCAACAATGCATCATACCTTGTTAGAGGTATTGGGGAGATTGTACTCATAGCCATTGATGGCTCTATTCTTCGCCTACAGGATGCTTTGTTTGCGCCAGGTATAAAGAAAAATTTGTTATTTATTTTTTCTTTGGCACGGTGTGGTTTGCAAGTCACCTTTGATGATGATAGATGCATGGTGCGAGATAAGGAACGCATGACTTTGGTCGTGACTGGCACTCTATGTCATGCGTTATATGAGTTGGGTGCTCTTTCAGTTGATTAGTCGGCCTATTTAGCGTCCACTCTTACTCTTGTTATGTTATAGGCAGAGTTGTGGCATGTTCGCATGGGGCATGTAAACTATGGTAGCTTAATGCTTTTACAGCGTACACAAATGCTTGATGGATTACCTCTGTTGGAGAGACCTCTTGAGCACTTATGCGAGGGATGTATTTTGGGAAAAATGCATTGGTTTTCATTTCGCCGTGATGTTGCTTTTAGAGCCATAGCCAAGTTACAGTTAGTGCATTCAGATGTATGTGGCTCTATGCAGACAAAGTCATAATACAAGTCCTCTATGCTGAATTTTTTTTTGAAGGAGAAGGGCGCTGTTTTCATCAGTTCACTACTGCTTATACTCCACAGCAGAATGGAGTTGCAGAGAGGAAGAATGGGTCACTCATGGAGATGGCCAGATGTATGCTGAAAGCAAAGAGCTTACCACAGAGTTTTTGGATGGAAGCCGTTATGTGTGCTTGCCATGTTTTGAACAGATGCCCCACAAAAGCATTAAAGAATATCACACATTTTGAGGGTTGGAACAGCCCGAAACCTTCCGTTGGGCACTTTCGTACTTTTGGGTGTCTTGCATATGCACACATTCCCAAGGTACTCAGAAAAAAGTTGGATAACAAGGCTGTCAAATGCATTTTTGTGGGGTACAACAGTGAGAGCAAAGGATACATACTATATGATCTTGTCTCTAAAAAGGTATTTGTCAATAGGGATGTACTTTTCAATGAAAAATCAGAATTATCCCTTGCTGGTTTTGATACATATCAGGCTGCCAATGATGTATTTGAAGGGTTGTTCCCCATTTCATTTGGTGATTCAGCTAGAGTTTCACCAAGTGAACTTAATGTTCAGCCAGCTGCTCTATTGGAAAATGCAGAAAATCAGCCAATGACTGATTTGAATATTCAGTAAAGTATTGAATCTGAAATTGTTGAGCTTTGAGGTGCGAGAATTGAGACACGCAATGCTTGCAGCAACAAGGAGACAGACAGAGAGAGAGTGCAGAGTAGTGAGAATAGTGAACACGACTTGTGGGTACAATCACGAGTGTACCACACTAGGTTTTTAGATATATATATACATATATATATATATATATATATATATACATATATATATATATATATATATATATATATATACATATATATATATATATATATGAAAGTACAAGTGTGCTCAGGGTATGTTCACACCTGAGCACATATAAAAGGCACGAGGGCTCTTTATTTCCAACAACCTCCCACCTAAAGGCAATGTGCCTTAAGAGGAGAAAAGAATAAGCTAAGTCTAGGTATGTACAAAACTGAAATATATATATCTATCCAACTCCCATCATCTGTCGGCAATGAGTAAACTGCTTTGTTGGATGACTCTTCGTAAGAAGGTTTGCAGGATTATCATCTGCATGCACTTTGACAAGCTCAATGCTCTTGCTGTCAAGTACATCTCTAATGAAGTGGTACTTCACCTGTATGTGCTTCGTCTTTGCATGAAAGACGGGATTTCGTGCTAGCATGATAGCACTCTGACTATCACAATGAAGAACAGGTAATCGTGTAATGCCAAGCTCTCCCACCAGACGTGAAAGCCATAAAGCCTCCTTGCATGCCTCAATGGCAGCTACATATTCTGCCTCTGTAGTAGACAATGCAATACACTTTTATAGCTTGGAGATCCAAGAGACTGCTTCTCCTATGAAGGTAAACACATACCCAAAATTGGACTTTCTGCAATCCGCATGACCAGCATAGTCTGCGTTCGTAAAGCCAACGACAGATGTCTTTTGCTTTCCAAAGTAGATGCACAAATCCTTTGTGCCTTTGAGGTATCTCATAATACCTTTCACTGCTTCCCAATGCTTTTTACTAGGGTTTGCCATATATCTGCTAACCACTCCCACTGCAAAGGCAATGTCAGGACGTGTAGCAACCATAGTATACATCAAACATCCAATTGTTGAAGCATATGGTGTCTTGGCCATTTCAGCCTTTTTATCAATAGATGCAAGATTGTCCTCTGCACTGAGTTTTACATATGGAAGCAATGGAACCCTTATTATTTCCCCCCCTCCACATTGAAATGCTATAAAACCTTGGAGATATACTCCTGCTGAGATTGATACAGTAATCCTTTCGGCCTATCTTTGAGTATTCGCATACCAAGGATGTGATTTGCATCACGAAGATCCTTCATGTCAAAGCTGCTATGAAGACTTTGTTTTAGTGAGTACAAGGCATGAGTATTCCTGCCAGCAATTAGTATGTCATCAACGTATAGAACCAAGATAATTAGGCTGCCATCTGTGGCCTTCTTGGTATATAAGTAGTGATCCACTTGACTTCTATGAAAACCTTGAGATTGCATAAATGTATCAAACTTATGATACCATTCTCTTGGTGCTTGTTTCAACCCATATAAACTCCTTTTGAGTTTACATATCATCTTCTCTTTCCCTTTTGCCACAAACCCTTCAGGCTGCTGCATATATATGTCTCCATGCAGATCACCATGTAAGAATGTAGTCTTTGCATCCATCTATATGAGCTCTTTTCTTCAGCTGCAACCAAGACCAAAATGGTTCTCAATGTAGTCATCTTGACTATAGGAGAGAATATCTCATTGAAGTCAACTCCATGCTTTTGCTTCTATCCTTTTGCAACCAATCTTGCTTTGTACTTTGTAGAGGAACTAGAAGTGACCTTCATCTTGTAAACCCAATCTACATGGAAGGGTTTTCTGCCCTTTAGGCAACTGCACCAAGTCCCGAGTCCCATTTTTCTCAAGAGATTCCATCTTTGACAACATGGCTTTATATCATTTCTTGTTGTCCTGTCTGTCCATTGCTTCTTTGAAGCAAGACAGTTCACCACAGCCTGTTAACATGACATAATCAGCCACATTGTTTGCACCAGGAATGAATCTATTAGGTTGTCTCATAGCTCTAGACGATCTCCTAATCCAATGATCATTGTTTGCTGGGGGCTGTTGAGCATTTTCAGCTTGTTGTCCTGGCATTTCAGCCTACAAATCAGCATTAACAGCTTGTTGTTCTAGCTATTCATGCACATGTAGTGGTTCATTATTATGGGCAATAGCTGGTTGTTCATTTGCAGCATTATTTTTTGCATTTGCAGGTTCATTTACAACAGGTATTTGCTTCTGTACAACGGGCACATTTTGCTGTCCAAAAGGTATTTCTTTTCGGAATACAACCCTACGGATCTCCTCAATCTTTTCAGGCTGTTTATGCATGCGATCTTCCTGGAAGATAACATCACTGCTGCGTACTACTTTCGTTTTCTCGGGATCCCATAATCTATACCCCATTTCACCCTTGTCACCATATCCTAGGAAAATGCATTTACAGGATTTTGGCTCAAGTTTGCTGCATTTTTCTTAACGAATGTGTACAAATGCTTCACAACCAAACACTTTTAAGTGTGTATACGAAGGTGGCTTGCCCAACCACGCTTCTTGAGAAACTCCTCTCCCCAAAGACGTGTTTGGTGACTGATTAATCAAGTGTACGGCTGTCATAACAGCCTCTGCCCAAAAACCATGGGGTAATGCAGTATGAGACAACATCGTACTGACCTTATCTTGTGTGGTCTGATTCATACGCTCTACAACTCCATTTTGGGGTGGATTATGAGGGGCAATGAGCTCCCTCTTTATCCCTTTGCTGTCACAAAATGCTTGAAAGGCCTTGGAGACATATTCCCCACCATTGTTAGAGAGAAGACACTTAAGTGTCTTATCAGTCTGATTTTCAACCAATGCCAAGAATTTTTTAGACTTGTCAAGCACTTCATCCTTGCTACAAATAGTGTAAACCAAGACCTTGTGTGTAGCATCATCGACAAAGGTGACAAAATATTTCTTTCCTCCTAAAGATAACCTTGGCATTTGACATACATCAAAATGTACTAACTCTAGAGAAGAAGATTTCAGCGAAAGAGACTTCTTATGAGACGTCTGTGCATGTTTACCATAAACACAATGATCACAATGCTCAAAATTAGCATAACGAAGACAAGGCAAGTAACCCAAATGAGAAAGTATTTTTATTCTAGTTTGACTCATGTGTCCCAATCGGCCATGCCACAAAGAAACACTTGGCTGCTAGGTCACAGCAACAACATGATCACTCACACTAGATACATGGAGAGGATACAAGATATCACTTTTAGAACCTCTGGCAATCTCTCTAGATCCCTTATAGATCTTTCATTTTCCATCACCAAAGGTGGTATGAAATCCATCATTATCTAGCTGCCCTGTATTAATCAAGCTCTTCTTGAGTTGAGATACATGCCATACATGCTGAAGTGTGAAGATAGAACCATGCTGAAACTACAACTCACACTACTAATACCTGCAGTGTCACATGCATAGTTATCCCCAAGATGGACAACACCATGTTGACCCCCTGTATAATCAGAGAACCACTCACGATGAGGGGTGACATGAAAGGAAACACTTGAATTGAGAATCCAAGTATGCATGTCATCATCTATATCTGCAAGTAAAGCATGTGCACTAAAGTGTGAAGAGACCAGGAATACGTCATTCCCACTGTCACTATCATGAGTGACTACATTCTGCTCTTTAATTTTGACACTCCTCTTCTTAGGCTGACTGTCTTTCTTCTCTTCCTTTCTATCATTTGTTTTCTTGCCCTTTTCTTTCTCTTTCTTCCATTTGTAGCAGTCACATTTAAAGTGACCCTTCTTGCTACAATGATGGCATTCAACATCCTTGCCACGTGATTTACTGCGTCCCTTGCTATCAGATTTGCCTTTCTGCTGCGATCTGTGCCTAGTATGCAAAGCATTGGAAGACTTACTAGATGCATTGTTTTGCCGATTCATTTTTGCCATGAGTAGATCACTCTCTATATCAGAAATCCCACCCTATAAGAACGCAACCTTCCACCCTTTTTCTTTTATCCCAATGCCATAGACAGCTGCACCATGGCTCCACTAATATTGCGTGCCACTCTTCTCCCCTCATTTTGTTTATCACTTCTAGAGGATATGAGTGATAGCCGCTTTACACATTGCAATCATCCATTCCTCTCGACCATCACTCTGCAAGTCCACCTGAACCTCAAGGGGTACTTGCAGAGTTGGTAGTTCCTCAATAAATCTCTTAGACTCCCTCCTCCTCATCATGACTCTGAGGATGAAGCCTAGCTTTCATCATAACTATGTAGATCCAGAACAAAGAAACAATCCAAAAAAAAAAAAGGAAAAGAAAAGAAAAAGAGAGAGAGAAAAGGAAGAAACAAATCTGAATGAAAGAGAATCAAACGTTTTATAAAAAAAGCACTTAACTTCACATCAATCACAGTCACTGCACCTGGGGGTTCACAAGTTGGGTGCGTTCAGTGGCTTCAATCGGCTGGCTTCGTCCCTAACTCCCTAGCCTCATTTTGATTCCCCACTTCATGCATAGGGCTGTACCCTCTTTTATTCGCAAATCCATAAGCTTTTTCAGCCAATATACTTTGCTTGCGGCACTCTTCTGTGCATACAGTTCTTCCAGTCGAGTCCAAATAGCATAGGCAAAATCCAAACCTTCAATGTTAAACAACAAGGTATCAGGAATCAATAGCTCGATGGTTGAGTATGCAAGCTCGTTTAACTCATCGCAATCTTTCTGTTCCATATCTGCAAGCTTTGCCCCTTTGGTCTTAATCGGCTTTGCCTGCTTCTTCTGTAACAGGATATTGTAGCATTGTTTTTGCCAGACTGCAAAGTTATGTGCTCCTTCAAGCTTCTTAATGTGCAAGGGGATATGTTACCAGGTGGTGATATTTTTTGCACTTGCTTTTCTTATTTACTTATATAAATATTTTATTTTTCTTTTCTTTAGTTGATTGCTGTTGCTTTTTATCCCCAGAGTTCTCTTGGATTAAGCTGGGATCTTTGCATGGCCAAAAGAGGCAGCCATTGGGAAAAATTGGACTAATGGTTTGTCTGAGCCTTAGGACCGGTTGCATATTGAATGGGCACTGAAGAATAGAATTCTAGTGGTTTGGGAGTGTGTGCTTAGCCATTGGAGATGGTGTAGGACAATGAGCTTGGCCAAAACAGAAGATGGACATGTGAGAATGCTCACGGAATAAAAGTCATAGTAACTGAGCCACATTACACTTTTTGATGTGGTTGCAACGATAAAAGTTGCTCAGAAGAACTTGAGGAATGCAGGGGTCACCATCCCTAAAATTTAGGGAGTTACTATTTTTGGACCCCAAAATCTGTTCGCGTCATTATCTTTGTTTTTGCATGAGGATTAATTCTCTGGTTTGTGCCGAGGTCAAGTTTTACATCGATTATGGAGAATTTTAGACCGAAAGGTTTAAACAAGAAAATTGTTACATGTATGCCATGTGGCACAAACTCCCAAAAGAGAGAGAGAGAGAGCATTTAAAAAAAAACGTAATAGGCATAACAGGCAGAGGGGAGAATGAAGTTTTGAGGAGTTGAGGGCAGATTGCTGCAAGAACATCAGCTATGGAGGGTACTTCTTTGTCTCTGGCTCATGTACGGAGGTAGAGCTTGCTCCCTCTGGTCAACTCTCTCTCTATTCTCAGAGGAAATGCTCTGCATGATGGGCTGATTTTATCGAAGGTACAGTTCTGTGTTTTCTTTGCACTTCTGTGGAGGCAAGAGCCTCAGTGTCCAGGTTCAGGAGCAACTGTTGGCTTCTCCAATGTAGGAACTAAAGAAAGTGATGACTATGCCACATAGGAACAGGGTTTTTCAGCTCTGATTTAGTGCTGTTTGTGTGATTGTTTTACTGTTGGAATGATGCCAGGGTAAAAGGGATGTTGTTCTGGATATGCTGGACAGTAAAAACAGTAAATAGAGTTGTGCAAACTGCAATTATGCACATGAATCATTGAGTTATGGTCACAGGATATGCTGGACAATAAGAACAGTGAATACAGAGTCCTGTAGATTGCAATTCTGCACATGAATCATTGAGTTATGGTCACAGAAAATGTTTTCCTAAAAGGGATGTTGTTGTGGATATGGTGGATAGTAAGAACAATGAATCTAGAGTTTTGCAGACTGCAATTTTGCACATGAATTATTGAGTTATGGTCACAGGATATGCTGGATAGTAAGAACAATGAATACGGAGTTCTGCAGACTGCAATTCTGCACATGAATCATCGAGTTATGGTCAGAGAAAATGCTTTCCTAAAAGGGATGTTGTTCCGGTCATGCTGTACTGTCCATATGCAGCTGGGATATACTTAGAAAAGATGAAAACCAACTGTTCATAGGCTATGTATTTTGGAACATTTCATTTTTGTAACTTTCCATCTTTTAATTGATAAAGAAATACCGAGAGGGGCACCGGTCTTTGGGGCCAATTTGTTGTTGAGCGAGGGAGTGAGGTCTCTATTTGTGTGTGTGTGAGAAAAGCAGGTGTTAATTGAAGGAACTACCGCTTTATGTGAGTCATAGACCGGTTTCAAGATTACTGCTGTCACTGCTGCCAGCCATTATTTTCAGCGCAAATGTGACCAAAAAATTCAGCAAATGCAGGCCCAAACTGTCACACAAGTGACCAAGGTACAAACAAGTACCATCCAACAATAAATAACTATGTAGAAGCAGAAATTTCTGGTCTGTAAGTAAATTTTCAGAAGCACCAAACCATGTGCTACAGCACTTCACAACTGATTAGAGCTGTTCCAAGGGCAAATACATGACATTACATGAGAAGTCCCAAATTTTAGCTGCAATTTCTATCGTACATATACGCACAGGCACAAAATTTGAACGCACAGTCAAAACCCCCAAAATTTTTGTGCTCAAAGCATCAACCATACATCTGCATTGTCTCTTATATGCATAGAACAGGCCAATTTTGCCAAGATAGAGCAATTTCAGCAAATCCCCCAAAATTTTCCAAGTGCTAGGTGTCCAAATTGCATGGAATTAAACCCGCATGTACATAAAATGATCAAATGGTGCACAAATTTTGCCCAAACAGCAAAAGCCCCAAATTGCACAGGGTCCAATGTGCATCAATGTCGAGAAATTGGGTAAATTTCAGCCCAATTCTTGCATATACATGAAAAGCCCCAAATGTCGGAGGCAAAATGTCACAAATTCCTGCAATTTCTAAGACAAATGGTATTGCTTTGCATCACAATCCCCGAATCCGGGAAAAGCCCCAAATTTTCGGGTCAAGATTGCACAAATTTGGAAGTTGTGCCTCCATGCGTGAAACCCTGTCAAAGGGAAAAGAGGATAAAAGAGATTTTTAAAGAAAAAAAAAACTTGATTTTTTAAAGATGTGACTGGGGGGGAGGGTCCGTTGACCCCGTACAGGTCACTGCCTAGTCGTTGCTTGCGCCTTCCCGCCACCAGCCCGTCACGCAACTGCTGTTCCCGTTGGTCACCGTTCATTAGCTGTGCGCCATGTCAGCTCCCTGATGGTCCCATTACCAGGTCTGGTCACTTGCAGGGATTGGTCGTCTGCAGCCCGTTAAATCTGCCAGCTATTGCGGGCCAGTGACTCCTGCTTGCCTGTGAGCTGTCTTGTCACCACGTTGGTCACCCTCTATGCACATGGTCTTCTGCCTCAGAGCGATGCACAGGTCGCCAAGAACTCCAACTGTCTGCTGGTCGTCAGCACTGTCAGCTGGTCTCGTCAGATCTCGGGAAGCGCGCAAAACCTGATGGCTCTGATACCAGTTTGTTGAGCTCCGAGGCGCGAGAATCGAGACACGCAGTGCTTGCTAGCAATAGAGAGATGGAGAGAGAGAGAGTGCTGAGTAGTGAGAAGAGTGAACACGACTTGTGGGTACAATCACGAGTGTACTACTCTAGGTGTTTAGATATATATATGAAAGTACAAGTGTGCTAAGGGTGTGTTCACACCCGAGTATATATAAAAGGCACGAGGGCCCTTTATTCCCAACAGAAATTCAGCAAGAGCTTGTGCATAGTCAAGAGGTGAGACAAATGCCTAGATGGTTTTTACAGAGTATGAAAGATAGTCATTTGGATGCTCCCATGGCTGGTCGTACCAGAAGGTAAGCTCGTATGTATGATACTGCACATACCATGGAGTTTGTTGTGGCAGCAAATACAGTTGATGATGAGGAGCCCGAATGTTTTGAGGATGCACAACATAATGTGCATTGGATGGCAGCAATTCAAGCTGAGTTTGATTCCATCATTAAGAACCAAACACGGGATTTAGTGTCTTTGCCTATTGGGAAGAAAGCCATTGGAACAAAATGGGTCTACAAGCTGAAAAGGAATGCAGATGGATCCATAGACAAATATAAAACCAGGCTTGTAGCCAAGGGCTATGCACTGAAGAAAGGCATTGACTATGAGGAGACATTTGCTCCTACCTCCTGCATGACTACCATTAGGTCTACGGTTGCTTTGGCTGCCCATTATGGATGGACTGTACATCAGTTAAATATAAAAACTCCATTTTTACATGGAGAACTTCATGAAGAAGTATATGTACAACAGCCCATTGGTTTTGCAGTTGAGGGATCTGAACACTTGGTTTGCAAGCTGAAAAAGGCTTTATATGGCTTGAAGCAAGCTCTTAGAGCTTGGTACGCAAAGATTGATGCTTTTTTACCCAGCCAAGGGTTCATAAACATCTCATCAGAGTCTCCTCTTTACATCCATGCTAATCATTTGTCTATATGTTGATGACCTTTTGCTTACAGGGACACATGTTGATAAGATTTCAGCATTTAAACACAATTTGCAGCAAACTTTTGAGATGTTAAACTTGGGGTCTTTGCACTATTACTTGGGCATTCAGTTTATTCATGATGTTAGAGCATAGTAACAGGGAATTGTTGTCCCGAGGCTCCGGAACGCGGGAACGCCGTCCTGAACGAATGGGCCGAATGGGGATGCCAAAATGGGATGGGGACGTCCCCTCTCCTGTCCCCAATAGCCATCCCCCCGTCCCAGTCGTCCCCTACCCCGTCCCCTTGTCACATTTCCTGTTAGGGGACGTTTTTGATTTTTTTTTTTGGGAGTGGGTGTCTTTTAGGGGGTGGTTTTTTAATATGTTTTCTTTGGTAGTATACATTCACCCATGCACATAGTAACATGGTGTTTTCTTTGGTAGTATACATTCACCCATGCACATAGTAACATGGGATCGGTTTTGGGAATAGGGATGGGAATAGGGACGGGCCCACGGGGACACGAATATTAAATTGCCATCCCCTGTTACCATGAAAGGGGGCTCTAACATGGGGATGGGAAGCTACAAAATGGGCATCCCCTATTACTATGCCCACACATCCATCCACAACATCACATGCATACATTTTCAAATGCAATTTATGTATGCTGTTCTCTTGCGTGTCCCACACCCCATCTTCGTTCCTTGCTTTTAGCCATCCCCCGTTCTCGACCCCATCCCCGTCTCCGTTTGCATTCCCCATTCCATGTTACTATGTGCTAGAGGCATAGTTACCTAGAACGGGGAATAGGAATGGGACCCCTTGGAACGGGGGGAATGTCCAAGGTGGGGGAACAGGAACGGGGGGAACGGCACGTCTTAAGTGCCCCAAATATGCTCTGCATAATCCAAGTTGCCCCAAAGAATGTCTCTCTAATTGTCCCAATACCCCTCAGTGCTTCAAATTGACCCAAATGTCCCAAATTTGACTTGATTACCCCCATAGCTCCAAATTGCTCTGAATTGCCCCAATTGTCCTAGTTTTCCTTGAAATTAGACAATATAAATGGATGATTACCTTGGAATTGAGAATAGGCTGAAATTTGATTGTGATCTGCAAGAGTTCATAATGCATCAAATTTGAACTTTGCATGGACTTCTGATTGGCTTGTGGGTTGTCTTGATACTTTGAATATTCAATGTGTGTGTGTATGTGTGTGTGTGAGAGAGAGAGAGAGAGAGAGAGAGAGAGAGAGAGAGAGAGAGAGTTAGTGTGTGCACATTAGGCGATGGAGATGGGTGAACATGTGGTAGGAGTGTGATACAAGCAAAAAGAAAAAACATGAAAAAACGTAAATTTTTGGTCAACATGCCTGGAATGGCCGTTCTAAACATGGAACGACAGGGGGAATGGCAGGGAATTGTAGGGAACGTTTCTTGGCCGTTTCACCTCCTCCAAGGGTTTGAAATGGGTTAGGCCATTTCTGTAGGCCGGAATGGCCGTTCCCTATTTCTGTGGCTAGAGGTATCGGTTTATCACATAGTCAAGATACATTGGTAAACTCCTTGAGAGGTTTGGCTTACAGGATTGCAAGCCAGTCCGTACACCAATGGAACTTGGACTAAAGCTTTCATTGCATGATGATAGTGGCTTGTTTGATATACACACATATGCTCTAGCAGTTGGATGCCTTATCTACCTATGCAACCGTAGGCCGGACATACAATTTGTAGTTTTAGCCCTGAGCAGATATATGCATCAGCCACACATGTCACATTGGCAAGTTGTCAAGTGTGTTTTCCGTTACTTGTAGGGTACTAGGACTCTTGGATTGCTTTATGCCAAGGGGAGTCCACTGCACTTATATGCTTATAGTGATTTTGATTGGGCTGATGATTATGATTGTTGTCACTCCACTAGTGGCTATTGTTTCTTTCTCGGCTCATCTTGCATATCTTGGCTTAGCAAGAAACAGTCCATTGTTGCCACATCGTCATGTGAAGCTGAATACAAGGTAGCTTTCACTACCACAGTTGAATGTGTATGGCTTAGACGCTTGCTAGCTGATTTGGATGTATCTATCATGGAGCCTACTCCTTTGTTTATTGACAGTTAGAGTGCCATTGTAGTGGCACAGAACCCAGTGTTTCATGCATGCACGAAACACATTGAGATCCATTATCACTTTGTTAGAGAGAGGGTACATGTTGGAGATATCAGCCTTGTCTATTGTTCTACCACTAGTAATGTGGCAGACATCTTCACCAAAGCTCTTCCTGGTGACAAATTTCAAGCATTTCGCAATGCTTTAAATTTGAGCTCCTTTGGTGGCGGATGACCCTTGTATTTTGATTACTCTTCACTCTAGGGGGGTTTGTTTTGTTTAACTCATGCCTACACTCACAGAGGAGTGTCAGTGATCTTAGTAGGACATTGGGGCACTTTTTACTCTCCGTAAGAGAGGTTTTTTTCCTGAGATTTATTCTCTTTATTTTATGTGCCTATATTACACATTCTTAGGCACTTATCGTGTTGCACACACTTCAGTTGTGAACACCCTCTTACAACCCTAAGGTTTAAGGGTTGTACTTGTACTTTCATTTTACACTTAGTCTATTGCATTGGGTGTCGTGTTTCCACTCTCCACACTGTCTACTCCACTCTCAGATGAGCTTCGATCCACTCCAAGTCTCATAGCTGCGCCCCGCCCTGACTCCCGCTTGCGCTTCTTTTGCAGACCTATGAGCCATCTATATATATATATATATATATATATATATATATATATATATAGAGAGAGAGAGAGAGAGAGAGAGAGAGAGAGAGAGAGAGAGAGAGAGAGAGAGAGAGAGAGAGAGAGAGAGAGAGAGAGAGAGAGAGAGAGAGAGAGAGAGAGAGAGGTCCAGGTTTGCAGCCGCGCCCCCTGCAGTGAATCCCTGTGAGTGCACATTGGAATTAAAGAGAAAAGTGAATACTTGCAAGCTGTGTAGCCCTGCATAGGTCCACTGGCTACAAAGTGCTGTGCAGACAGGTTCAAGTGTCACAACAGGTCTGCTGCGATTGACTAAGCAGTTGTCGGATTCGGGAGTGACAGGCAGCTATCGGGCATGTGCGTTGCCACTGACAAAGCTGCTATCGGACAGGGGCAATTGGTGTAGGCAGTGAGGTTACCAAGATAGCTATTTTTAATTAGACAAGGTGTTACTCATAGTTTGTCCTTTAGATTTGTGCTTAATGCGGATTTGCAGTGTAGGAATTGATCAGGCACGGAGATGGAGGCAGACAGTCGTTGTGCGTAGTGAGAGAGACAGAGAGAGTGCGAGAGAGCAGAGTAGAGAGTGAACACGTTTTTTGGTACAATGACGAGTGTACCACTTTAGGTTTTTAGATATATATGTATGAAAGTACAATGTGCTAAGGGTGTGTTTACACCCGTGCACATATAAAAGGCACGATGGCCCTTTATTCCCAACAACCTCTTACCTAAAGGCAATGTGCCTTAAGAGGAGAAAAGAATCAGCTAAGTTTAGGTATGTATAAAGCTGAAATAAATATATCTATCCAACTCCCATCATCTGTCGGCAATGAGCAAACTGCTTTGCTGGAAGACCCTTCGTGAGAAGGTTTGCAGGATTATCATCTGTATGCACTTTGACAAGCTCAATGCTCTTGCTGTCAAGTACATCTCTAATGAAGTAGTACTTCACCTGTATGTGCTTCGTCTTTGCATGAAAGACGGGATTTCATGCTAGCATGATAGCACTCTGACTATCAGAATGAAGAACAGGTAATCGTGTAATGCCAAGCTCTCCCACCAAACGTGAAAGCCATAAAGCCTCCTTGCATGCCTCAGTGGCAGCCACATACTCTGCCTCTGTAGTAGACAATGCAATACACTTTTGTAGCCTAGAGATCCAAGAGACTGCTCCTCTTGTGAAAGTAAACACATACCCAAAAGTGGACTTTCTGCAATCCGCATGACCAGCATAGTCTGCATCCGTAAAGCCAACGACAGATGCCTTTTGCTTTCCAAAGTAGATTATAAATTCTTTGTGCCTTTGAGGTATCTCATAATACCTTTCACTGCTTCCCAATGCTTTTTACTAGGGTTTGCCATGTATCTGCTAACCACTCCCACTGCAAAGGCAATGTCAGGATGTGTAGCAACCATAGCATACATCAAATATCAAACAGTTGAAGCATCTTGGCCATTTCAGCCTTTTTATCAATAGATGCAGGGTTGTCCTCTGCACTGAGTTTTACATATGGAGGCAATGGAATCCTAATTGTTTTCCCCCCCTCCACATTGAAACGCTACAAAACCTTGGAGATATACTCCTGCTGAGATAGATATAGTAATCCTTTCGGCCAATCTTTGAGTATTTGCATGCCAAGGATGTGATTTGCATCACGAAGATCCTTGATGTCAAAGCTGCCATGAAGACTTTGCTTTAGTGAGTCCAAGGCATGAGTATTCCTGCCAGCAATTAGCATGTCATCAACGTATAGAACCAAGATAATTAGGCTGCCATCTGTGACCTTCTTGGTATACAAGTAGTGATCCACTTGACTTCTATGAAAACCTTGAGACTGCATAAATGTATCAAACTTATGATACCATTCTCTTGGTGCTTGTTTCAATCCATACAAACTCCTTTTGAGTTTACATATCATCTTCTCTTTCCCTTTTGCTACAAACCCTTAAGGCTGTTGCATATATATGTCTTCATGCAGATCACCATGTAAGAATGCAGTCTTTACATCCATCTATATGAGCTCCATATCTTCAGCTGCAACCAAGCCCAAAATGGTTCTCAATGTAGTCATCTTGACTATAGGAGAGAATATCTCATTGAAGTCAACTCCATGTTTCTACTTGTATCCCTTTGCAACCAATCTTGCTTTGTACTTTGGAGAGGAACCAGAAGTGACCTTCATGTTGTAAACCCATTTACATGGAAGGGTTTTTTGCCCTTTAGGCAACTGCACCGAGTCCCAAGTCCCATTTTTCTCAAGAGATTTCATATTTGATAACATGGCTTTATACCATTTCTTGCTGTCCTGTTTGTCCATTGCTTCCTTGAAGCAAGAGAGTTCACCACAGTTTGTTAACATAACATAATCAGCCACATTGTTTGCACTAGAAATGAATCTATCAGGTTGTCTCGTAGCTCTAGACGATCTCCTAACCCAATGATCATTGTTTGCCAGCTATTCCTGCAAATTTTCATTTTCAGCATGCTGTCCTGGCATTTTCAGCCTACAAATCAGTATTAACATTTTGCTGTCCTGGCTGTTCCTGCACATTTAATGGCTTATTTTCATGGGCAATAGCTGGCTGATAATTTCCAGCATCATTTTCTACATTCACAGGTTCATTTATAGCAGGTATTTGCTGTTGTATAGTGGGCACATTTTGCTATCTAAAAGGTATTTCTTCGAACAACCCTACGGACCTCCTCAGTCTTTTCGGGCTGTTTGTGCATGCGATCTTCTCGGAAGATAACGTCATTGCTGCGTACTACTTCCCTTTTCTCGGGATCCCACAATTTATAACCCATTTCACCCTCGTCACCATATCCTAGGAAAATGCATTTGACAAGACTTTGGCTCAAGTTTGCTGTGTTTTTCTTTACGAATGCGCACAAAAGCCTCACAGGCAAATACTTTCAGATGAGCATATAAAGGTGGCTTGCAGCCAAACGCCTCTTGGGAAAACCCAACCCCCCCTCCCACCCCAACCTCCCAAAGACTTGTTTGGTGACCGATTAATCAAGCGAACGGCTGTCATAACAGCCTCTGTCGAAAAACCATGGGGTAATGCAGCATGAGACAGCATCGTATGGACCTTATTCTGTATGGTCCGATTCATACGCTTTGCAACTCCATTTTCGGGTGGATTATGAGGGGCAGTGAGCTATCACAAAATGCCTGGAAGGCCTTGGACACATATTTCCCATCATTGTCAGAGCAAAGACACTTAAGTGTCTTATCTGTCTGATTTTCAGGCAATGCCAAGAAATTTTTAAACTTGTCAAGCACTTCATCCTTGCTACGAATAGGGTAAACCCATACTTTCCGTGTAGCATCATCGACAAAGGTGACAAAATATTTATTTCCCCCTAAAGATAATCCTAGCATTTGACATACATCCGAATGCACTAACTCTAGAGGAGAAGATTTCAAAGAAAGAGACTTTTTATGTGACGCCTGTGCATGTTTGCCATAAATACAATGATCACAATGCTCAAAATCAGCATAACGAAGACAAGGCAAGTAACCCAAACGAGAAAGCACTTTCATTCTTGTTTGACTCATGTGTCCCAACCGGCCATGCCGCAAAGAAACGCTTGACTGCTCGGTCACGGCAACAACATGGTCACACACACTAGATACATGAAGTTGATACAAACTATCACTTTTGGAACCTTTGGTAATAACCCTAGATCCCTTATAAATCTTCCATTTTCCATCACCAAAGATGGTATGAAAACCATCATCATCTAGCTGCCCTGTGTTGATCAAGCTCTTCTTGAGCTGAGATACATGCCATACATGCTGAAGTGTAAAGAAAGAGCCATGCCGAAACTGTAACTACACATTGCCAATACCTGCAATCTCACATGCATAGTTTTCCCCAAGATGGACAACACCATGTCGACCCCCTGTATAGGCGGAAAACCACTCACGATGAGGGGTGACATTTGAAGGAAGCACCTAAATTAAGAATCCAGGTATGCATGTCATCATCTGTATCTGCAAGTAAAGCATGTCCACCAAAGTGTGAAGAGACAAAGAGTACATCACTCCCAGTGTTATTGTCATGAGTGACTACATTCACCTCTTCAATTTTTACACTACTCTTCTTAGGCTGACTGTCCTTCTTCTCTTCCTTGCTATCATCTGTCTTCTTGTCTTTTTTCCCTTCTCTTTATTCCATTTGTAGCAGTCACGTTTAAAGTGACCCTTCTTTCCACAATGATGGCATTCAACATCTTTGCCACGTGATTTAGTGCGTCCCTTGCCATCATGTTTGCCCTTTTGCTGTGAATTGCCCCTAGTATGCAAAGCACTAGAAGACTTACTGGATGCATTGTTTTGCCGATTCATCTCTTCCATAAGTAGAGCACTCTCTACATCAGCATACAAAAGGATTACATTAGAATTGCTCATAGCAATCTTGAATGTATCCCAACTCTTTGGTAGAGTGCAAAGCAAGAAAGTAGTCTTAAATTCCTCATCAATCATGAACTTCAAGGCAACCAGCTGACTGAAAATGGAGTTAAACTCACTCAAGTGAGTAGACATTGCTGTACCTTCTTTCATACGCAAATCCATAAGCTTTTTCAGCCAATACACTTTGCTTGTAGCACTCTTCTGTGCATACAGTTCTTCCAATCTAGTCCATATAGCATATGCAGAATCCAAACCTTCAATGTTGAATAGCAAGGCATCAGAAATCGATAGCTCTATGGTTGAGTGTGCAAGCTCATTCAACTCATCCCAATCATCTTGATCCATGTCCACGGGCTTTGCCCCTTTAGTTTTGATCGGCTTTGCCTGCTTCTTTTGTAACAGGATATTGTAGCATTGCTTTTGCCAAACTGCAAAATTGTGTGCACTTTCAAGCTTCTTTATGTGCATCAGATTACTGTTGTCATTGCTGCTAGCCATGATTTTCAGCCCAAATGTGACAAAAAAAAAAACCAGCAAATGCAGGCCCAAACTGTCACCCAAGTGACTAAGGTACAAACAAGTACCAATCAGCCATAAATGACCACACAGAAGTACAGATTTCAGATCTGTCATTGAATTTTCAGAAGCGCTAAACCAAGTGCTACAGCATTATCCAACTGATTACAGTTGTTCCAAGGGCATGTGCATCACATTACATGAGAAATCCCAAAATTTCAGCTGCAATTTCTGTTGTACATGTACCTATGAGCATAATATTTGACACGAACTGTCAAAAGGCCCAAAATTTTGTGCTCAAAAGCGTCAAACACACATTTGCATTTCCTCTGTCATGCATAGGACTGTCCAATTTTGCCAAAATAAAGTAATTTCAGCAAAACCCCCAAATTTTACCAAGTGTTGATGTCCAAATTGCGCGGAATTCAACCTGCATGTACATAAAATGACCAAATTCTGCACAAATTTTGCCCAAACTGCAAAAGCCCCAAATTGCACGGGGTCCAATGTGCCTCAATGTCGAGAAATTGGGTTAATTTCGGCCCAATTTGCACATGTACATTAAAAGCCCCAAATGTCGGGGACAAAATGTCACAAATTCCTGCAATTTCTGAGACAGATATCAGTGTTGCATCTTGCTGGCACCAAAACTGGACAAATTCCCAAATTTTCCAAGTCCTGTGTGCACTAATTTAAGTGAAATTGAAAGAATTTCACTAAAATGCGAAAAGCCCCAAAATTCCCAGGCAAATGTGCACCGACTTTGCAATTTCTGAGTCAGATTGTCCAAATCTGTGTTAAGATTCCCAAATTTGGGAAAAGCTCCAAATTTCTAGCTCAATTTTGCACAGATCTGTACACTGTGCTTGTGCCGCGAACGCCCGGAGAAGAGGAGTTTAAAAAAAGGATTTTTTGAAGAAGAATTTTTTTTTGGATGACGGGTTTGTTGACCCGTCCGGCTTGTCCTCGCTCTGTTGGTCTTGTCACATGCTGTGGACGGTCATGCGCCGATAACTGCTGTCCTCGTGCAGCTGTCGCCTGCAAAGTTGCCGCCGCCCGTTGGTCGCACTCGTCAGCGCCCGCCCGTTGGTCCCGTCCGGTCTGCTGCAGTCGTCGTCAACAGCTGCAGTTGTTACCACGCCTGCTCCTTGTTCTGGTCGCTTCCCGTTGGTCTTCTCCGTGAGCCGCGCTGTTGCTTGTCTGCCTGTCGTCCCCGCTGGACCACGTTGGTCAATTGTCACCTGCAGTTGTTAGCTGATGCACCAGTCGATTGTCTCTCCAGCACATGGGCCTGCCTGCGATTCTCCTGCTCGCCTTTGAGTTGTCTCTTGCCAGCTGTGGTCTTCTACCTCAGCTTGACGACTGTCTGCAACACCTTACGCTTTGATACCAGTTTGTAGGAATTATTAGGCACGGAGATCGAGGCGGAAAATTGTTGTGCGCAGTGAGAGACAGAGAGAGTGCGAGAGAGCAGAGTAGAGAGTGAGCACGTTTTTTCGGTACAATGACGAGTGTACCACTTTAGGTTTTTAGATAGATATATGTATGAAAGTACAATGTGCTAACGGTGTGTTCACACCCGTGCACATATAAAAGGCACGATGGCTCTTTATTCCCAACATGCAGTTGTTATCTTAGATAGTGCTCGTCACTTTTGCTATTCTGTACAGCAGTCACAAAGGTTGGGCTTTTATTATGCCTAATATGCAAGCATTAAGTGGTATTGATGTGGCTTTTCTTGACCAGCATATTGGGCATGGGGATGAGAAAGAGTTGGTTGAGTTGGATGGTGACTCTTTGGTTGAGGATTTTGGTCAATTGATGGAAGGGGATGAGATGGGAAAATGCTGTAAGATGACGGTTGATGAACCAGTTTTGCCTGCTCTGGAGTTGCCTCAGCAAGGTGTTCGTGTTTCTTGCTCACAAGTTGACGAGTCTTTCCAGTTCATGCTTGCCACTGCCAACAATCTTATGTCTGATTATGTTCATTCTAGTGAGGATAAAGCAAGCTCTTTATTGAAAGGGGATGATGTGGTTGCTGTCATGAGAACTGACCTAGTTTTATAGCAGATTGCTACCTTTCATGAGAGGGTAGCCATCTTGTATTTTATGGGTAGGACTCTTTGATTACTCGGATTCGCTCTTGGCTACAGTCCACGCTTGTGAGTGATGATGCACGTCATGAGGATGTTCTTGGGAAAGTGCAGGCTTTTGTTATGGGTTCTTTGTATAAAATCTTTTCTAAAATCATTGCCAATAGATTATAGAAAGTGTTCTTGCACTTGGTTCATCCATGTCAATATGGTTTCATTAAGGAACGGAATGCCATGCATGACATTTTGTGTGTTCAATTGGGGATTGATTTTGCCAAAGCCTTTGGCCAACTGGGGTTGATTTTGTATGTTCAACTAGGGATTGATTATGCCAAAGCCTCTGGCCAGCAAGTTGTTATGCTTCAACTATATCTTGAAAAGGCATTTGATAATGTCAAGTGGTCTTTCTTGTGGCAGTTGATGTCTACCATGGGATTTGGTCCTTGCATGACTTTTGTGTTTGATACCATTGGTCAGGGTGTTGTGGCATGTATTGTACTTAATGGGGGGATCAATGATGAAATTGCCTTGTCTCGTTCTCTTTGGCAAGGCTGCCCTCTCAATCTTTTGCTATTTGCCTTAGTCACTCACCGAATGCTCTCTTTGTTGGATAAGTTGGCTGATCAAGGCGAGATTGTTGGTTTGTCTCTTCCCAGTGGTGCCCAACAATCTTTGGTTGATAATTCCTTTATGTTTCTGAAGGCTGACCAAGGCGAGAGTGTTGGTTTGTCTCTTGCTAGTGGTGCCTAACTTTTGGGTCAATCTTTGGTTGATGATTCCTTTATGTTTCTCAAGGCTGATCGGACTAATGTGAATCGGGCAATGGTTATGTGGAATCAATTTGCTTTAGCTTCGGGGCTTCATATTAATGCTCAGAAATCTACATTGATTTCTTGTATGGAGAGTGATTTGCAACATTTGGGTTGGCAAGGAGTTGTGATTTCTAAAGGAGATATTATGCGACACTTGGGTTATCCTATTGGTGTGGATATAGCTCCTCGCACCTTGCTTGATTGGATATCATCCCATATACATGATTGGTTTATATATCGGAAATCTCAAGGCTGGCCTCTTCACGTGAGACTTGAAGTTGCTCAATGCGTCATGATCAGTATGGTATTATTTTTTTTTGCCCTTACTTCCTTGGACTAAGAAGTCTCTTTTGGAATCGGTTTAGTCTAGAATCGTTTGGGCCAGGTGTGAATTTCTTGGTAGCATGTGACTACTCCTAAAAGGATGGAGGGAGTAGCTTTATTGGATATTAATTTTCATACTGTTGCTTTGAGATTGACAATTTTGCAGGCTTTATGTGTGCAAAGTCATCCTTGGAGAGATATTGCAAAAATTTTCATTGAAAAGTCTGGTATCTCTCATGGTTGCACGATTATTCAAGTTTCTTAGTGGCATGCGCTGAATTCCATGAGGCCTATTAAGGTCTCCTAGTCTTTTTCTTCTTTCTCATTTGATTGCATCATGGCAAGAGATTTAGTGTTTCGCAGTTTGGTGCCCTCTTGATCTTCGTAAGGAGGAGAATTTGCTACAAGGAGAAGTGTTGGCTACCCCCAGGTGGTTGGATTGGCTTGATAAAGACTTACAGCAATATAAGTTTTATCAGATGGCTTGCTTGGGGCTGTAGATAGTCCATGATGGTATCATTCCCGGGCAGCCCCGACTTTATTCTTTCCAGCACATTCGTCAGTACTTTCGGGTGCCTCGTGGATATCATGACATTTGGTCGTTCTTATAGGAGCAGCTTCTGAGGTACTCTCCATTGCCTGCTTCACAGCCCTTGTCTCCTTGGCAGGATTGGATGTTTGTGCTACCCTGGATGATTTTGAGAAGTGGTTAGCTAATCAGATTTGTCATTAGATGGTCAAGGTTAAGAGATGGGTCATTGGAAAGGCCAATAAAATATGGCATATTCAGGTTAGCAAAAAGAAGTGGCAAGAAAGATTTCTCCAACTCTGGAAGTTTAAGTTTCCTTATTAGGGTAAAGTTTTCATATGGAGGTTGCTTATCGGGGGTCTTCCAATTGGGAATGTGTTGTATGCTTGCAAGATCTCCTATGGTCATTGTGTATTTTGGACTACATGCGATGAGACATTGCTTCATCTCTTCGTCTCTTGCCCATTTGAAGTTTTGTTTCCCATGGTGTGGTCCTTAGTGACTCAACAGTGGATATCAGCTCGTCCATGGATTATGGGAAGGATGCCTTCTATGTCCGCCTTGCAATCAGATCATTCCTGCCTTTTCCATTTCCTTCGTTGGAATGCCTTCATTTTTGGTTTTGCCTCGGGTATCCATGGTCATGTGGCCCATGTTCGTGGTTTATTGTTATGGTAGATCTCCTCTATGGTTTTAGCTGACCTGGTTCTTCCTGACATTGCTGCTCCTTGGCTGGATATTGTCCGCTCCACTCCAGCTGTCCTTTCTGTGTGATATTTGTGTGTGTTGGTCTTCGAGGCCTTTCGGCTTGATTTGTGTTTGTTCTATTTTTCTTAGCTAACTTGATGGTCTGATGTAAATATTGCCATTTAATTTGATTATCTTCATGAAAAAGAGATGTTTTGGGATTATTATAAAGGGTAAATGGATGGCTCTCCTTTTTGAACCAGGTTGATTATGAACTGGAAAATGAGTTTGGCTGATCTAAAATGGATAAGCAGACAAACTGAACAAGCAAACTCTAGGTGTTTTGAATGTATCCATTGGTCTAGATTGCTTGAGATCCCTCTGGCTTTTCAAGATTGCGAAGAGCTGGTTCATCTTGTTGGTTGATTAGAGTTTTTGTAGCACATTTCACCTGTCAACAGGTCTTTCTTAGCTTAATTTGTTTGTTTGCATCTGAATCTTTTCTACTTGATAAAGGATGCACTAGGGTGCTTGAACAAGCCTATGAAACTATGGGGAACGCGTTTGAAGGTCATATAGAAATATCCCTCTTAAATCATGGCTTTTTCAATGAAGATACTTAGTTTGTGTTTTGGCAGCTGGTATTGTCTCTTATTGCAAGTTGTGTTTGTGGACGTGTTACTACAATTAAAAGGATTGCCTATATTTTTTCATTTCTCTCTTATTGTCCATGATCTTGTAAACATGATATTGGGTTATTTGAGGGTGTGATTCTCTTCTCATCATTTTTCCAAACATTTTTGGATGTTGTTACTATCCCCACTCCTTTGAGGGGATACACTCAGTTCTTTAGTTAGACCAGGTTTGGGATACTTTGAACTGTTTGGAATTTTTGGTCTTTGGGGGTATTACCATTTTACTTTGTATAGAAAGTTTCTACAATGGTAGCTTTATGTTTTCTAGAGACTCTAGGATATTGGCCAAGTCCAGTTCTCTCTCTTGTAATGAGTAATTATATTGAATCCAAAAAAAAGTACGATATATCAATATTACAAAGTGCAAGTTGGCTCTAGGCCATCATGTATAAACCAAATACAACGGATTCAGCAAGTACATCAAGTTGAGAATGTAAGAGGCACCCCAGGACACAAAGGATCAAGAGTTTTGATGGGATTTAGCTGCGTATTCTTGTGCCTTAGCTGCCAATGTCTCTAGTACACCATCTTCGAAGATGTCCCCCAGCACTGCAAAGGGATTGGGTTTGTGATGTTCAGTCCATAAGGAAGAAGGCATGTTGGCTGCAATCCCATGTAGTGATGACTCTACTAGTAGCATCAAAAGCCAGTGGGTGGTTGGTATGCACCGATGATTGTTGTTGTTGTTGGTGCTCTTTGAGGGGCTGTGGGTCCTCAGCAACAGTAGGAACTTGAGTGGTAGGTGCATCCAAGGATTTGTCTCGGCGATGCAAATAAATGCGGAGGGGGTCCTCTGAAGAAGAAGGGTCACGAGGTGTTGCGGGGATAGAAAACTCCGTTACTTTTCCTTTATTGCATTGAGCTTGTGTCCACCCCTTTCCAAGTCTGAAGGAGTAGGCTGCTTGCCTTTGGACTGCTTAGGCTGAATAATCTGTTGCTTGACAGAGTGGCGGGGGGGGGGGGGAAGGTGTTTTGATCCGTGTCCATGGGGTGATCCACCAAGGCACCCTTGTGGTTTAGACATTTGCCCATGAAATGACCTAGTTGACCACAAGAGAAACAGTGGCCAGCAAAAGTACCCACTTGAGCCGGAACTGCAGAGGCTTTATGCTCGAACAATTGTGGCACAACCAGTTGGGTTGCTTTCTGGCAATATTCCACAGCATGCACAATTTGTTTTTGTTGGTTGCCTTCAGATTGGGTGGTATGAACACATGGCCTTCGGTAGCCATTGCATCCTTGAGAAGGGCCTAGTAGATAGTTGGGCAATTCTCCACTTCCACCCATATTGGACATTGTTACTTCAGTAAATCTTGGAAGTTTTGGTCATGGACACCATGAGACACTATGCACCAATTGTTTCTCAAAGCAGAGGGGTGGCTCTTGGAGAAGGAAATTGTGGGCCGTATTTGAGAGAAGGACGACCTCATAAAATCCACACGGAGGCCACCTGCCCTCCTTGTTCGTCAGGCTGCCCTGCCTATGTGGGGCGCCACCCTGCAACTTCGCTCATTTGCACAAGCCGTCCTGCCCGTGGCGGGGTGCTGATTCTTCTACGCCACCTGTGAAAGACCAACAGAGAATGAACTGACAGGCCTTCTCTTTCATGGAGGGCCTGCATCAGGCTGCTATGGACCCATCGCTTGCAGCCCTGGGTCTAGACATGGAAGTGGAAGAAGATGCAGTCAAAGAAGAAGACATGATAACCTGTACTAGCAAGATGGTTTTGCCCCACCTTGATGTTCAGCCACCTGTCAAATACAGAAAGCATCTTCCTGATGAATTTACTGCTGCTTCTGAAGCCCCTGACCTGGGTGATTCTCCACCCCGCTCGTATGCTCAAGTGGCTTCCGCTTTGTAGGATTTGTAGGAACCGAACTTGGAATAGTATGAGTTTGCAAACTCCCTCTTGCCTGTGCAGAGGAGCTTTTGGAACAGAAGTGCCAACTCAAGAGGTTCTTTGCTCCTTTTCAGCTTTTCACAAATGCAGTGTCATTCTCTTCGTCATGGGTTGGATACCCGTGCTTGGTAGGATCCGTCTTTGTGTGACCTCTATTCTTTAGACCAATGGTGTGGAGATCTTCGCTGGCAGTTGTTCAGGGAGGCGGCTCCCTGCACAGACAGGGCAGACTCGCAGGGCAGCTTCCAAACAAGCAAAGGAACATGGCACAAGCAATCTGCAGGCACGGGACAGGCAGCCCAGCAGGGTGGAAACCCTAGGTGTCCCCCCCGTTATTGCCTGTCACCGTCGTCCGTCATCTCTCTCCCTCTCTCGTCACTGGCCCATCCGTCATGGCCCCGTTCGTCTGTCACTTGCCCCGTCCGTCACAATCGGACGCCCTCTCGTCCGACTCGGACACTGCCACGTGGACTAAACCCCTTGTCCGAGTCCCCACAATTGGACGTCCCTCGTCCGAGTTCCCGCCCTCGTCCGACTCGGACACTGCCCCGAACGTCCCTCGTCTGAGTCCCTGCACAATCGGACGCCCCCCTCTCCACGTGACCACGCTCCCTCGTCCGAGTTGACAACTGGACAATACCGTTCGAGTCACCGGACCACGCACGCCAGCCCGCCCCTACCATCGCCCTCCCTGCTCTTTCGACACGCCAGCCCGCCCCTACCATCGCCCTCCTTGCTCTTTCGACAAGAGTAGTCGCCATCTCTCCTCTCTTCGTAGCAGCTGCCCCCCTCTCCCCCGCCCTGCTACAGGCCTCCCTCACGTTCGGACTCGGCAACCATTTCACACCACTGCCACTAGCCCTGTCAATACCCGACTTTTCCGCCACCTCCCACCACCGCCCATCACGCATCCGCCACCACAATGAGGCCAGATGCACACATCCCTTGAGCAAGCCCAGGAACCGTGAGGAAGGGATGGGCTCGAGCAAGACATCCCCGTCACCAGGCAACTGCACAAGAGGGGAGAAAAATGAGAAATACTCAGCGATTTGGAGCAGCATTGACAAGGTGACAGACTACCACACAAGGAAAGGCGTGGAGGCCCTCCGAGATGTATGCAAGGTGCATGACCAAGACATCAGCAACATCAAGGAAATCATGGCAGCAATGTGCGCGGAAACTGCACATCAAATCAAGGAGGAAATAAGCACGAAAGTGCAAGACTGGAAGAACGAAATCTATGCCGAGATCACATCACACTTCACCTCCTGGAAGGTGGACATTGAAACGTCCCTCCAGGAGAGAAATAGGGTGATCGAAGAACTGAGGCACGAGCTCGATGAATATAGAAACCAGCTGGACCTACTCAAGAAGGAGGAAGGAGAAATCACCGAAACAACGCCCACCAAGGTGCAAACCGAGATCAACGAGCTGAAGACACAAGTAACAAAGGAGCTCAACACATGGGCGAATATAGTGAAACAAGCACAAGCCAAAGTGGCCGAGAACTCCAAATGGATTGAGGTAGCCAAGAAGTCACCAACAAAGAAGGAGGAGTTTGTGAATGCAGCACTGGAGGAGGAGAAAAGGAGAAAGCTTAGAGCGCTCCATATCTGGGTGGTCGGATGAAAGGAAGGGGATAGCCCCCTGGCAGACGCCAAGCAGATATGTGAAAAGCTGGGAGTAGAGGACCCTCAAATAGTGGAGAATGCATGGCGCGCAGGGAAAGACCTCACCAAGGGAAGGCCTCTTATCCTCAAATTTGCCAACTTAGAATCCAGACGAGCCTTCCTCTCTAAAAGGACAGCTCTAAAAGGGGAAAAAGTCTACCTGGAGGATGACCTCACACCCGCACAGGTGGCACACCGTAAAGAATGCATGCCACAGATCCTGGAGGCTCGCAAAGCGGGAAAATGGGCAGTATACAGAGATGGTCGTGTCATCATCACAGATAAATGCCAATGACGGGGCGTGGCCTATGAGACCCACCTGAGGTTTGCAGTGTGGAACTGCAACAGAGCTATGAAAACAGATGCAGGATTATTCTAGGAGACCTTCACCGGCAAGGACATCGTCCTCTACACAGAAACCCACCAAAGCCCAGGCACCTACTTACCAGAAGTGAGGGGATATAGATGGGAAACGGCATGCCGCCCTAGAGCCCGAACAAAAGGAGGGACCCGAGGGTTCGGAGGGGTGGCTGTGTTGTACAGGGAGGAGTTACAGCCCATGGTGCAAGTTATGCGGAAAGATGAGGAAGCTCGGTTCATGTGGATCCGGATACACACAGATTGCCACCGAGACATATACATGGCGGTGTGCTATTTCCCACCAGCACACTCCCCATACGCATCATTGAAGGGCGAGTCACCATACCTACCACTGTACGAGGATATCATGCACTACTCCAGCTTGGGGGATGTCATGTTGGCCGGAGACTTCAACGCACGCACAACACAGAGGCAAACCCAGAGCGAAGACCACATGTACAAAGAGATCGCACTGGAGGAGATAGGACTCAACCGGGCATCACAGGACAGCTGAATGCACCGAATATGGTGAACATCTACTGGCGTTAGGGGGGGCACACGGACTAGCCATCCTCAACGGTCTCAACAGATGGCGCGGGTCGGATGCCCTCACATGCTTCCCACACAAGCACGCGGCCAATTGCATCGGACAAGGGGCACATGGAGCACCCACAGAGAAACTGGGAGCAAGCACAGTGGACTATATCCTCTGCCCTCTATCACTTATCCCCGACATCCAGTCCTTTATAATATCACCTCGCTCACTTGCAGTGGCTGCCGACCATGCCTACCTGCAATTTGACATAACCTGCAGGTATGACCTAATCCCCCCAGCAAGCAACCCCCCAAGATTCCCCAGGTACCACATTACTAGGCTAACTGCGAGCGCATACTCCGACCATCTCTACTGGGGCCTGCAGGAAATGGACCCCCACGCACCCCTGGAGGAGGTCACAGCACAGTTGGCGGGCACACTACACACCTCGGCTGCCGAATACTTCCCCCACACATCCCCCCACTCCACCCCTCTGAACAAGAATGTCCCACAGAATAGTTGGTACGACGCAGAGTGCAGGGAAACCCGGCTCCGTCTTCAACAACACGAAGCACGGGGAGTACACACGCATAAACAGGCACGTTTGATCTTTCGTCGTCTAGTGCGACGGAAGAAACGAGCCTACCTCTCCAAAGTGGAACACGAATTCTACCAGCTATTCTTAGGATAGGACAACAAAGAGGCATGGAAGGCGTTTTAGGAACCCCGAGCCCAGACGCCCATTATCTCCCCGGACACTTGGCACGCATATGCAACCTCACTATACCAAGTACCCAAGCAGCCCTAGCTACCCCAGCCCCTAGGGAGCAGACCTGGATCATCCACATTCTTCAGCACGGGGCGGGTTCGGGACGCCATTGATAGACTCCAAAATGGCCGTGCCCAAGACCACGAAGGCTTGGTAAGCAGAGCATTTGACCCATGCCAGAGACATACTGGCACCTCTCCTAGCACACATGTTCAACAGAGCCCTATGCGAAGGCTTCCCTGCCAGCTGGTCAGCCAACACCATAATACCTATCCTGAAGACCGGAGACCCCATGGTTCCCACGAACTACCGAATAGTCATGGTTGGCCATGTACTAGCCAAGCTCTATGGATCCATACTGGACCATGAGTTGAGCAAGTGGGCAAAGCAGCACCAACATTGGGCGGCAGGACAAGCAGGGTTTAGGAGGGGTTTCTGCACCCTTGACCATATCCTCACATTGAGAGCCATCATAGAGGAGGGCAGAGCACATGGAAGACGGGTGTACTGCTGCTTCGTGGACTTCCGCAAGGCCTTCGACACAGTCCCACGAGCAAGGCTCACGCAGAGACTACAGAAACTGGAGGTCCCAACCGAAATGCGATGGGGGATACTGGCACTATACAAATTGGTAACGGGCCGAGTTCGGGCACTAGGAGGGCTGTCAAAGGAGATAATCAGCACCATCGGAGTCAAGCAGGGATGCCCACTCTCACCCATCCTATTTGGCCTCTACATTGATGAGCTCTCAGAGTACATAGATAGATTGGGCGAGGAGGGATCGAGCCTGGGAGGGACACTGATACCCATCTTACTATATGCGGACGACATAGTCCTCATCTCCAGCACACCCGAAGGGCTTCAATGCCAAAACTGGACGCACTACAGGCCTTCTGCCAAGACAAAGACCTAATTGTGAACCTGGGGAAAACCAAGGTCATGGTGTTCAACACGTCAACCCAATGGCTCCGACGGTCGGTACCCCCCTTTACATACGGCGGAGAGACCGTGGACGTGGTCCAAAGATACGTCTATCTGGGGACTACATTCTTTGGACCGAGACTTATCCTGAGAAAAGCAGCAGAAGATAGACTAACCCGAGGCTATGGAGCCCTCGGGTCAATGGAGAACCAATGTGCCCGTATACAGTTCCAGGAACCCCGGACGAAGCTCTGGCTTTTTGACACCTTGCTCACACCAGCCCTCTTGTACGGGGCTCCCATATGGGGGTCCAGTCTCTACCACACGCGGAGGGCCCCACAGGACCAGCCACTGCCTAAGGAGGAGGCCACCTATGAGGGATGGGAGCAGATGGAGAGACCCTTAATACTTATGATCTCACGGATGATCCGAAGCAAGCCCTCCGTACCACACGAGATCATCCGCGTAGAGCTGTGGGCACTGCTCCTCGTGGCTGAGGCCCTCTTCCAGACCGTGACCTTCTTGCACCGAATATGGGACCTGCCTCGGCACCGGTACCCCAGACTCGCCCTGGAGTCATCCAAACAGCTAGCAACACAAGGGGACACTGAGTGCTGGTATGCCCGAACAGAGACTTGGCTACGGTTCCATGGCGTGCACATGGACCACCTCCCCCCACTACAATACAGCCTAGATTGCCCACATCTGGAGCTCAGCCGAGAGGAGGTGAATCGCATCATCAGAATGGATATCATCCAGACAGACACAGCCAGGACATGGGTGACCCCCACGTCAGAACTAGGAACCAGGAAGGCTTTCTACCGAGAGCACTTCTTGCACATCTCCCCGGATGGCTTGATCACCATGTCGGAACTAGGAACCAGGAAGGCTTTCTACCGAGAGCACTTCTTGCACATCTCCCCAGATGGCTTCATCACCCGCCCAAGCTACATGGACACACACCTGTCTCACGGGGTCAGAAGTGCCATCGGACAGATCCGCACGTTCTCACACCAACTACGGGTTGAAACGCGGGCAGATACGAGGCCAACCCCCTCCCCCCAGAAGACCGAATCTGTCAGCTCTGCCATCTCGAGCCAGAGACAGAGGAACACTATATCTGTAGATGCCCAGTGTACTACGAAATCCGGGGACGCTTCCACTGCCTATTTAGCGAAGGATTCGGACCACTCTCCAAGGTGATGGAATTCAAAGACCAGAGATGCCTGGGGCTCTTTCTACTGGAAATACGACGCCACAGAGACCACCTCCTATGAACCACGGAGCAAAGACAATGAACCACCAACCAACGCACACTCAACGAATTCTACCAAATACGAGCTACCCTCCCCACCACTGAGCCCCCACCAGCCCAACCGGCCTTGCGACCCTGGGGGACCACCTTAGAAATAGCCACAGCGAGAGGCAAAGCCCGGCGCCCACGCCCCGCCGGCCCCCGTCCCCGCAGAAGACACATGTCGAAGATACAAGGGATACTATGCCGCCATCGAAGGGCCCTGCCCCGCCGCTTTAGTCTCTCCATGTTAGACCGACCCATGCAGGACGTCCTAGGATGAACACTCCAGGAGCAGTTCCACACCGCACTGGGAGTACCTCTAGATTGTATCTAGTCTAGATATCATTTTGTACCTGTTGTAGACGTTAATATAACTTTCTTTCTTTCTTTCTTTCTTCTTTCTCTCAAAGATATTATAGCAACCTCCCTCTCTCTCTCTCTCTCCAGTGTTTTTGTTCACACTGAACATAGCTGTTGTTGCACATGGATAAAAGTCCACACAATGGTGTAGCAAAAAGAAAGTGTGTGTGACACTGCAGCAATCCCTATATGATGGCTGCCATGTTGAACATCTAGCATACTTCTCAAATGGGATGTGTTTTAACAATACTTTTTTTGTTTGGAAAAGAAAGAGACTTTGTAATGAAGTCTGCTCTCTTTGTATATCAATTAGATAAGGATGAATGTTTTAATAAAAAACATGCTTTGTGCATGTGTGATTTGCCTGCATTTAATGCCTCGTCTCCTCAC